>NC_051224.1:577500-697500 GCF_015220715.1 Pygocentrus nattereri
TGTTAAATGAGGGGCGCTGAGTTGGTGGAGCTGCACTTTCATATCGATTCCCCCCATAAAGAACCACTCAGCCTCCCTGTCTGTGTTGTTGAAGGAGAATCTCAGGCAGGGTCGTCTACATGGTTATCGGGGGGCTTCATCTCCCCCCATTCAAAGAGGCCATGAAGTTTCACAGACAGTGAGGATGAAGATCAAAATGATCCACAGAGAGACGGGAGTAAGTGGAGCTCCGGTGCCAGGACAGCAACACAGTATGGCAGCCCACCTACAGTTAACCCCCCTACAGTTAACCCCCCTTACAGTTAGTCCCCCTTACAGTAAGCACCCCTACAGTTAACCCCCCTTACAGTTAGGCCCCCTACAGTTAGTCCCCCTTACAGTTAGTCCCCCTTACAGTTAGTCACCCTTACAGTTAATCCCCCTACAGTTAGTCCCCCTTACAGTTAGGCCCCCTACAGTTAGTCCCCCTTACAGTTAGTCCCCCTACAGTTAGTCCCCCTTACAGTTAGACCCCCTACAGTTAGTCCCCCTTACAGTTAGTCCCCCTACAGGTAGCCCATGTTTTTTTTAATATCCTCCAAATATTACCACTTTTTTTCTCAAAATATTCCGACTTTGTTCTCAAAGTCTACTATTTTTATTTTTGTTAACCGTGGTTGTAAAACACCTTCATGCATGCAATCAGACTGTATGAGTATTCGGATGCTGCAAATTGTCATTTAGTAAAATCCTCTCAGTTTTGCGTCTCATTTTAACGTAGTTTTACTAGTAACGCTGGAATTAACTGCTAATTCATGGACCTTTAATCCTGAAGGCTGGCGCGCAAACTGCTGGTCACATAGCAACACAGACAACAGGCTCGCCTGGCTAGCAGCTGACGAAAAAGGCCAAGAGAAAGATTTAAGAAGGAACACTGATCATTTTCACTGATACGTTTCCTTTAATCTGCAGCAAGAGACTGTCAAATACTAAAAAGTCGTGACAGCTTCTCATTTGGCCGCTCTTGTTTGAATTGTTGTCCTATATTTAGTGCTGTGCAGCTCAGCTAAGACAGAGGAGGTAGCAGTGCTGGACTTCAGTACCTTTGCTTTTTCTATGCCTGTTGTAAGTGAATACAGTGTTTAAGTCATACCAGTGCTACAAAGATACAGACCTACTGTGTGCCAGTTCAACCACATTTATTCATTTATTCACAATGAACACACATTTAGGGGTATAAAATAAATAAATAAATAAATAAATAAAAACTCCATGACCCCCTAGCACAGGCTTAGTCCCTTATCCATGCAGCTCAGTGACGCCTCTGCATAGTAGATCATTTGGTTTTAGCATCGTGTTCCACAAACTATCTAGAGAACACCCAACATATTTAGTAGCACATGTTTATGAGGTTCAGGAACAGATCATCTGAGATCTCAGCAGCTAAATGTGCTCTTTAAACACAGGTGAGAAAGCGCTCTGCTCAGCCCTTCTAATCCCTGCTCTCTTCATCCCAGCAGCCACACATTATGGCACCGAAATATGACACGGCACGTGTTCCCTAATAAGCATAAGTGGGTACACAGTGGACTAATTACGGTCCAATGAGTGTGGCTGTAGAGCAGAGCTGCTCCGCCCCTTATTACACAAACACCTTGCTGCTGCCTGCGAGGCCAGCTTGAGTTTCACAGCAGAGGCTTTGATAGAATACAGCCTCTCTTTCAGCAACAAGGAGATCAGGGAGATCGAACTACAATAGAACCTCTGCATGCACTACGGACCATCCAGCCAAAATCAAAATCCAGTCCATAAGTAAATGGACAGTGACCACATTTTAGTTCTTCTTCAGCACGATGGGTTTGAACTCGGTGACTTTGAGACTGCATAACAGCTTATATTGGAGAAAGTTCACATTGACAGTTGGGCTTGAAGTCTTGAATAATACGGATATTTGTTACTTGAGTGTGAATCTTTTGCAGTCGATGACCGTCTAATGCCTGGAGAGGTGAACAAACAACATGCAAAAGTTCAATATCCCTGATCAGAATAAATATTTTGTTGATTTTAGAAGTGTTCTGCAATAAATACACTTAAATGTTGCAATTTCTGCACAACAATTTAATGCAAAATTTCTATTTATTTGCTGAGGTTAATAAAAACACACACCTATATATATATATATATATATATATATATATATATATACATACATACACACACTTTTTACACACATCACCTTTTGTGTTTTTCCCACAATATGTTCAATTCAGAAACTTAACTGCAGTTGTGACCAGGAGTGCCCAAACTTTTGCCTATGACTATATATTTTAATGCACTTCTAAGCTGCCTTTGCAGTGCAGTATTTAACTTGATAAGATCACATTGGAGTGAAATGTGTAGTAATAGGACAAATAATCTATAATATTCTTACAAAAATGTTGTAATGAAAAATATTTGATATTTTTTATATTTGAGATGCTTGGTCAAGTTTGCACTCTGCTGTTTTCCATCCCTGTTTTTTGCAGGCTTTTGCCTCGAGTCTTCAGAGTGAGATTCAAGTCAGGTGATTGACTTGACCGGTCAGGATCATTCCACATTTTGGCTCTGAAACCCCCCATATTTGCTTTAAGAGCATGTTTTTAAATATTGTCCTGCTAAAGTTCTGGTATGTAGTGAAGATGCTTCTGAACAGCTGAGCATTCATTCTGCCGCTGTAGTCAGTTATGTCATCAGTCCATACAGCCTACGCCACCATGTCTACGACGGGTAGGTCAAACTAGGGTTAGTGCCGCAGAGATTAGTGTCCACCCTCACCTAACGCTCTGAATTCAGCTCATGAAGGCCTTGCTAATTTGCTGATGAGCTGAATCAGGTGTGCTTAATAAAGCAGTGTGCTGAAGTCTGTTTTGGCCCATGAGGACTGGAGCCTGACACAGGATCCTGACCCGGGCCAAAATGAGATGGCATGATTTGGATCTTCATGGTTTCCTTTCCATCACTATAAGTACAAGTTAGTCTGTGTTTCTGTCCAGGAGACTTTGTCCCAGAGCTTCTATCAGCATTATATGTCCATTTTAGTAAAGAGGCCTTTGCGTCCTGAATGCTCACAGTTCAAATTTCATGGTAAACTTTCCAATATTATACTGATATATTTTTCTGTTTATAGTAGTGACTATTTAGGCCCAGAGCATTACCTGAGACAGTAATGAGCGAAACATATAGAGAACCATTATTTATAGGGTGCTTTCTCATAGGAGGTGACTGTTCCAAATCTTAATCCCAATTTGTGAAAAACATACATTTGTCATTTAAATTTTTAAATAACAATTTAAAAAAATCTCAGAAATGCTGTCCTATGTCTTCATGTTACTTCCAAAACATTCCAAAGCATTTCATTTTACCCATATCCATGCATGGAAGCAGGGAGCGGCAGGGAGCGGCAGGGAGCGGCAGGGAGCGGCAGGGAGCGGCAGGGAGCGGGCAGTCAGTCTCTTCAGACCTCGTTCAGACAGCAGGCATCCGATCTTTTGAGATGACTGTCCGCACGGTTACTCGCAAGTCATCAGATCAGATTTGTGTGTCCAGACATCAACCTTTCCGCATGGGTTGCTGTGGTAATGACATCAGCATCAGGAACTACAAACCTACACTAGTGATGGAGATCTCAAACGCAGAGGCAGGAGAGGTGGAGGTGCATCATCTCGCCCTCCACCCTCTGCAAAATTATTTGGCACAAGCATGAACCTTGAAGAGTCACTCTGGATTTGACACACATTGTTGACATGATTTGAGCATCTAGAGCATCCAGACACGCATCTGTAAAAATTGGATTGGAATGACCTTTCAAACCACCTCCAAATGTCGCAAATGTGTCCCAGAGTCACGGTCTAAAAACGTCGCTCTTTAACCCAGCACTTAATTACAACTCATGGTATTTAATTTGATCGGTCAGTTTACATACACTTCCTTGTATAACTCTTTTTATCACCTGTCTGCAAAGCACTTTAAGCTGCCACCGGCAAAAGAAGTGCTATATAAACAAATATTATTATTATTATTATTATTATTATTATTGCCGTCCAACATCGGCAAACTTTTTGGCGTTTTAATGAAAACTATAATGATTTTCTCTGTTTGCAACTGGTCAAAGCTGTGTTCATTAGTCATGTACTGGCTAGTGTTTTTGCAATATGTGAATAAAAAAGTCACTTCTGCAGCGTTATGATTGTTTAACAGTGAAAATGTTTAATGTTCAAGCATTTGTTTTAATAAAATAAACACTATTAAGGTACAGAGTCACTCAAAGCTTAAGAATTGTTGTTAGAATGGTACTTATCCCCATATAGCATCAAAATAGATTCTACTACTGTTACAAATCAGATCCTTTTGGTACTTTATAGATCCCTTTTTCGCTAAGAAAGTACTCAACAGTTGATTTTCACGACTAATGTTGTGGGCATGACTGTGTTTGATTTGCACTGCACTTTTGTAATAATGTGAGAGGACGGGCAGCAAGCATAGTATCACTCTAATCAGCTGTGAATAATTCAGTGGTGGAACAACCACTTAAATATTTCAGATTCATGAACAGGATGACATTCATTTCCTCATTATCATACCATCAATGCTTTATGCGGGGAGCCTTTTGAGGGTGCACATTGGGCTAACGAATCAAATGCTTGTGCTAGACGTTATCTACTTTATGACAAACTGCAAAATAACAGTTTTAAATGCACAATATTGCTCCAATATGTGGACGGCTCTCCTAATGACTGTGTTCAAATGTTTTAGTCATTGCCGTTCAATCTCACTAGACAAGCAATGACGAGCACGGTGAACGTGAACGTGACACTGACAGAGGACGATGCCTTTGCCACAAGTCTGTTCATGAACTTCCCTGCTTGATCTGCTCTGGTGGATGACAACTCAGTCATGCAGCGGTAGACCAAACAAGCTCACACAGAGAGATAAAATTCGCCTGTCCTCCACTGCATCACGACCAAGTTCCAAACATCCTCTGGAACCAATATCAGCCCAATAACTGTGCATTGGGAGTTTCCTTACATGGGTGTCCATGGCTGAGCAGCTGCACATAATCCAAACTATATGCAATACTAAGGCCCAATCCCATTTCTTATTTTTACCCCTACCCCTTAAAACTGAGTTAGAATCTTATTTATCTTATTTAAAATAGCCTGGAAAAAATCATCAGGACGTGTTTTCCTGCTTTGTCTCCAGACTAGAGCAATAATGGTACATCACACTGATATTTTCTATTTATCTGAAGGAGACTGAAAAACACCGGCGCTCGCGATTCATTCACAACTTCGGTTTCATGCATCAATCAATCAAACGAGACACCGAATAAAAAAGAGCACAAACAAAAAACTACATCACTTCATTAACAGCTACTAGCGCTGCTCTGCAGGCGACCCTGCCCGCCTGCAGTGACAGCAGAGGGGAAAGTTCAGCTCCTCACTGCTTAAATACATTTAGAGCATCATTCGCCTTCAAAGAGGGGGGCAGTTATTTATTATCACCACCAAGAATTCTTCAATGATATGAAGCTGAACTTCCAGTCCCACCTTAAATGGTGAGGCAACCTCAGGTACCAGTACATAACTGCTGTGCCAATTAAGGTGGAATGGGAAATTTCGCCAGGTAGTGACCGAGACATCAGTGTTTTACTGGCAATTTATATGCGTGTTATGAAGGAAATGACCATAAAACTCTATTACAATGGTTCTTATAATACACCGGCTTTTTAACAGAGAAATACTCACATTTATGTGTCTCTTTGGTCGCTTCTGCAGCCGTCTTGCCAATGATTCGCAGGACATTCTGGGAATTTTCTCATAATCCATTTGTAGTGCCTCTGAATAATCTCTGTTTGAAGGGCCAAACAGTCCTAACACTTCACCCTACCCCTCCATCTCAACAACAATCGGGACCACTCTACCCCTCCGTCTCAACAACAATCGGGACAACCCTACCCCTCCATCTCAACAACAATCGGGACAACCCTACTCCTCCGTCTCAACAACAATCGGGACAACCCTACCCCTCCTTCTCAACAACAATCGGGACAACCCTACCCCTCCGTCTCAACAACAATCGGGACAACCCTACCCCTCCGTCTCAACAACAATCGGGACCACCCTACCCCTCCGTCTCAACAACAATCGGGACAACCCTACCCCTCCGTCTCAACAACAATTGGGACCACCCTACCCCTCCATCTCAACAACAATCGGGACAACCCTACCCCTCCATCTCAACAACAATCGGGACAACCCTACCCCTCCGTCTCAACAACAATCGGGACAACCCTACCCCTCCACCTCAACAACAATCGGGACAACCCTACCCCTCCATCTCAACAACAATCGGGACAACCCTACCCCTCCACCTCAACAACAATCGGGACAACCTACCCCTAGATGTGAATGCGCAAAACGGAGGGGTAAGTGTTAGGGGCAAGGGGTGAAATGGGATTGGGCCTAAGTGTTCCCTGGAGTGGTGTAAAGCATGCCGTCACTGGACTCTGGAGCAGTGGAATTGTGTTCTTTGGAGTAATAAATCACACTGTCCAGCAGTCTGATGTCCAACTAGGTTTGGCAGCAGTCAGGAGGTCGCTACCTACCTTAGTGCCAAAAGTAAAGTTTGGTGGAGGAGGGATAATGATCTGGGGCTGCTTTTCGGGATTTGGGCTCAGCCCCTCAGTTCCATCCATCCATCCATCCATCCATCCATCAATCCATTTTCTAAGCCACATCTCCCTCAGGGTTGCGGGCCTTCAGTTTCAGTAAAGGGTAATGTTCATGGAACAGCAGAGACGTTTTAGACAGCTGTATGCTTTTGTGTTGTGTGGGGGCAGTCATGGGCTGGAGGTCAGGGAACCAGCCCTGTGAGCGGAAGGTTGCTGGCTCGATCCCCTCGGCTGACGGTCCATGAGTGAAGCACCCTTGAACAAGACACCTAAGCCCTAACTGCTCCCCGGGCGCCGTGGATAGGGCTGCCCACTGCTCCGGGCAAGTGTGCTCACTGCCCCCTAGTGTGTGTGTTCACTGGGGTGCATGTATGGATGGGTTAAATGCAGAGGTCTAATTCCAAAGTGAGCAAACAGAGACAGATGGTTGTAAATTCTATTCTATTGTTCCTGCCTAGCACAAAGCACAAAGCAAGCTCCATGAAGACAAGGTTTGATGAGACTGGTGTGGAGAAATTCCAGCGGACTCCATGGAGCCCTGACCTCAACTAACACTAACACCTTTATGATTGACTGAAGCATCAGTTGTGAGCCAGGCCTTCTCACCCAAGCTCAGCACCAGATCTCATAAACTGATTCCCACAGAAACAAAATCTTGTAGAAAGCCATTCCAGAAGACCGGAAATCTCTAGAAATATATTTGTTTTAATTCAGGAACAGTTTTAAAATCAACAGGCATGAAAAAATTAAAAATAGTGGCAGCTACCTTTTTATGTATTTTAGATTATTGCCATACTCCAAAGACAACACTGCACTCACTGGACTCCGTACTCTGTATTAAGATTCATAACAGATACTCAGCTCATCACTGAAATGACAGGCTGACTGCTACTTTCAGTGCGAAGACAAATTCAATGGATCACTTTTGTCTATAAAGTGATCGGTCAGCTTCCTCCGTATTTGTCTGCACTCTCATCAGCAAACACCGTAAGTCTCAGTACAATTTCTGCTCTAATAGTTTTATTCAGTTGGATGTTCTGATGGTACGGTCTGAACACGGCAAGGCAGCTTCAGTCTGCAGCAGTTTCTCTCCTTGACTGATTTTAAAATAACTCATTGTAAGATAAGTTATTGTATCATTCTGTTTTTTGTTTTTAATTAGATTTTGACGGATTTGATTTGCTGGTTGTGGTGTTATGTGCTGCCTGTCTGGCCAGGGCTCCCTTGTAAAGAGATTATTAGTTACCCTGGTGAAATAAAGGTTTAAAAGCAGGAGCTGTGAATGAGGGGTGAGCTGTGGTGGGTTACTGGCCATGGTTTTGAAAGGTGTGATGCTCAGGTGTCCACATACGTTCAGCCATATTGTGTACAGCGGTTATATACAGAACTTCGCAGAACGTGAACGACGCAAACATCAGAGACTCATTGTCTGTTCTTTTGTTTCTTGGATGTTTCGAGCCCTCCGGCCTGAATGAGAAGTCCGTATTTAATTGGCTGAGTCACCGAGGCCCTCCTCTATCTTTAGATCCTCCTCTAGGCTTCTGTAGCTCCCACACAAGAAATCGATGCTCATTCTATGAGATGTTGGGGCTTTAACTTGCCCTCCTGAATGTAAGTGAAGAGCTGCAAAGCTTTATCTTCTTAACATGTCAGCTTTAGATATATCTACACCTACAGGACAATGTTTATCTAACTAGTAATTATATTATTATTATATTAGACTGAATTCTATGCTGCAATGTTAACATTTCTAAGTGAATATGAACAGAAAGTCATCATGCATTTTCCTTCCGTACCATCCCGAGTGAAAGGGAGTATCAAGGAGGCCTCTGATCGAGCTGAGTGTTTTGATGGGGGTGGTGGGAGGGGAGGGGAAACATGATAATGTTGTTAGATGTTATTTTTCTCTGCCTGCTGGTGCATTATAACAGAACCAGGTGGATGTTTTGGAAGATTTCAAGAAAATATAGAAAATAAATATGTGGACATGTGGGCAGCATTTTAATTACATTGTTAAAATGCATTGTTGCATTACAAAATGTAATGAAGGCAACACATTAGAGCACATTAAATAAGATTTTGGCCATTTATATTTTCTACCATAGTTGATACTCGCACTATATATCCACATACAGCTGGTTCTATACTTTGAATCCAATGTGAACATTAGCATGGGCTTCAAACACATCTGCAGCACCCTGGTGTCAATGCTGTACGTTTGCTGAGTGTTTGAGGTGATGCGCCCTCTAGCGGATGGAAAATGGTGCTGCATCACTTTCCCACGCAATAGCTGAACCTGCTCATCAGCATCAGCTGAAGCTGAACGTGTGCAGAGCCAGAGCGCAGAGGTTTGGCTCAGTGTGAAAAAGACAAACACTTGCAGGTTCACTGGTGGGCTTGGACAGCAAATAAAAAGGCTGTATTTATGGTGACGCCTGGTTCCCATCACCACCACTGTGAAGAAATCTTTCTCTACAACGTGCCAGTTAACGTCATTGAATTTGTACTTCAGAATTCACACTGAGTGACTTTGTTTATATCGCAACGACGGAATTCTGCAAAAAAAATCAAATGAATTTTAAAAATGGAAAAAATATTGGTGGACTTCCCCTTCAAGCAGGTCACTGCAAAGACTGTGGAAGGGATATAAGGGACGCTTATGCGCCCTTTGGCGTTTAAAACAAACAAATGTGCGTCCCAAACCACACAGGCCCATTACTTCACCTAATGGCACTGCACTGTTTCTGCAGACTAATGGCCTAGCATGTGGTTTGGGCCACAGCAATGAACATTTCACCCTGCTCTGCTTCACTGTACATCGCTGCATTAAGCCTAATAACATCTAACTGACCCTTGGCTCCAAACATTGCTTTTCAGGTGTCAGACCTGCACGCACACCAGCCGAGTGGAACAAGGCTGACGCACAGAGCCAAACCTGACAGGCGCTGATTTCTGTTACCCACCCGTATTCAGGCACCCTCCGCCCCTACACTAGAACTGGCTCCGCTCACAGCCAGAGGGGCGCTCTGACGGAAAACGGGTGGGGAAAATAATAAATAACGCCTGCAATCGCGCAACGGATGACGCGCAGTGGAGGAGTGGACGGACTCCGCTATAAAAGCGCATGGGCTTCAGTGGGGCTCTCAGACAAGCCACCGGAGCTCCATCGACAAGAGACCCTCACACACTCGGAGGACACACACTCCTACCTGTGGATTTCCATCCGCTACCATGATTAAGAAAATGTCACCGCCCGAGAACGAGTTCGACATCCCGGCCAAGAACTGCCACAGGATGGTCATCCTGGGCTCCACCAAGGTTGGCAAGACGGCGATCGTTTCCCGGTTCCTGAACGAGCGCTTCGACGACCAGTACACGCCGACCATCGAGGACTTCCACAGGAAATTCTACAGCATCCGTGGGGACGTTTACCAGCTGGACATTCTGGACACCTCCGGGAATCACCCCTTCCCAGCGATGAGGAGGCTCTCCATCCTGACAGGTGGGTTCAGAGCTGCAGCAGCTGCGCGAGAAGCGCGGCGCACGGCGCGTGTTGCTGTGTTTTTTTAGAGAAGTGCATGACACTAACTTTGTCCTCCTCTCCTCAGGAGACGTGTTCATCCTGGTCTTCAGCCTGGACAACCGCGACTCCTTCCAGGAGGTGCAGCGGCTCAAGAGGCAGATCTTCGAGACCAAGTCGTGCCTGAAGAACAAGACCAAAGAGAACGTGGACGTGCCGCTGGTCATCTGCGGCAACAAGTGCGACCGCGACCTGTGCCGCGAGGTGACGGACGTGGAGATCGAGCAGCTGGTGGCGGGCGGCGAGCCGTGCGCGTACTTCGAGGTGTCGGCCAAGCGCAACACCAACGTGGACCTCATGTTCCACGCGCTCTTCGCCATGGCCAAGCTGCCCGACGAGATGAGCCCGGACCGCCACCGCAAGGTGTCGCTGCAGTACGGCGACGTCCTCCGCCGCAAGTCCCTCCGCCAGAAGAAGTTCAGGGAGGGCGGCGACGCGTACGGCATCGTGGCGCCGTTCGCGCGCAGGCCGAGCGTGCACAGCGACCTCATGTACATTAAAGAGAAAGCGGTGGGCGGGAACCAGGCGACCAAAGACCGCTGCGTGATTTGCTGAGTGAAGGAGCCCCTCCCCCTCTCACACACACACCTACACACACCTTCCTCCACGAGGAGCCGGGGACCCTGCGCGCCAGGAGGCCGCACTGTGCGCGAGGACGCCTGGTCTTCGCCCGGTCCACTGCTGAGGGCGACTCAGCCTCACGAGCGAGAGAGCACGACTCTGGGACTCGAGCCGGACTGTGTCGAGATGTGGCGACGAGTTTTGCTGTAAAAAAGAAAAGAGTAAGACCACCTGGACAGAGGTGTCCGGACTGCTCGCACCTGGACAGAGGTGTCCGTACTGAGGTGTCCGGCTTGCTGCCACCTGGACAGAGGTGTCCGGACTGCTCGCACCTGGACAGAGGTGTCCGGACTGCTCGCACCTGGACAGCTAGATGAGACACTTGAGCACTTGTTTACATTTTGTTATTTGCCCATTTTCTAACAGAACTTGACCGTCTGTGGCTTCATGAACAAAAGATATGAATGTATATTTATTCTTCTATGTCTGCGTTTACTTTTATTAAAAAATGGAAATAAAATTTTTAAAATAAGCTTCATCTCCTTGTGTGGATTTAGACCCAGTCAATCATCACACGCAGCCAAACGGCTCTTTACGGGACCATCACCTCTACTAAAGAACCTCTTATTAAGGGTGTCCCTGCTCTTAAAACTGCGGGTCTTTAGTAAAGAAAATAGTTCTGTATGGAACCGTGAACAATTCAAGAACCCTGGGTTCTTGCATCGTTAGTGGTTCTTCAGGGTGATGGAGAATGTGCGGTGATGGTTCTACACACACTTCTACTGTCATGAAGTCGAGCTCATAACAATGGAACAAGCTTTTTTGGTGCTACACAGTAACCTGTTCATAGATCTATGTAGAACCATCTTCTTTACTAAAGAACCCAAATCTTTCAATCGTGCAGGGATTAAAATAACCACTCCATTCAAATTCCAGCTGAAATGAAATCCAGTTTATTAAAAACCCTTCCGTAAAACAATAATCCATAATTTCACACCGTGGAATCGGGGAAACAGCGGAGCACACGGTCTTCGCTGAAGAGCGGCATAGCGCCACCCACGCTCCTGCCTTGTAATGACGCAAGTCTTTTTTATATAAAACCCATAACAAGTTAAAAACAGAGGAAAACCTCATCCCTCAAACATGCAGAGACATTTACACATTCTAGGCGTTCTCAGGGTTCTCATGGTTCTATACATGGCAGTAAAGAATCCTTAAAGAACTCTTTAAAAAATTAGGTTTCCCTTTTTAAAAGTGCCTGGAAAACTCAGTCCAGATGTAAACAGTCATTCCAAGTGGTCTGACTCGGATTTCTTTACAGTGGCAGTGATGGGAACCAGGGGTCACAATGTGAACAATACAAATACAGCAGTTTATCTACCATCTAACACACACACACGCGCGCACGCGCACACACACACACACACACACACACACACAAACACACACAGGCCACTTTATTAGGTACACCTGTTCAGTTGCTTGTTAACACAAATAGCTAATCAGCCAATCACACGGCCGCAGCTCACTGCATTTAGGCGTGTAGAGGTGGTCAAGACGACTTGCTGAAGTGCAGACCTAGCATCAGAACGGGGAAGAAAGGGGATTTAAGGGGCTTTGAACGTGGCGTGGTTGTTGGTGCCAGACGGGCTGGTCTGAGTATTTCAGAAACTGCTGATCTGCTGGGATTTCTCAAGGCAGCAGGAACTCAAATAACCAACGAAAATCTCTGAGGAACGTTTCCAACACCTTGTTGAAAGTCTGCCATGAAGAATTAAGACAGTTCTGAAGGCAAAAGGGGGTCCAGCCTTTTACTAGCAAGGTACCTAATAAAGTGGCCGGTGAGAGTGTGTGTGTGTGTGTGTGTGTCTGTGTGTGTATATATATATATATATATATATATATATATATATATATATATATATATATATATATATATAATAAACAGTGATGTTCTGGATGTTGGTGTGTGTGTTTACCCATCTCCAAGCCTCTCCTCCTCGAGGAAGTCCAGTATTATATGTAGTTAAAAAGCAGCTCCAGGTTTGACCAATCAGTGCTCAGTAAATTGAGCTCATGATGTAATTGATGATATTAACGAGTCTCTGTGGCGGCTGTGAAGGTGTCCAGGAAAAATATGGACCTGAGAAATTCTTGTTACTGTTTATTGTTTTTCTGTTTATCTGAATTATGAATATGACTTTATTCTAATGTATACTGTGATAAACTCACTGCTGAGGGAAACTGATCAAACATTCGCTCAGACGCCTAAAACTTTCACACAGCGCTGTATATAAATAAATATAAATGTGTGTGTGTGTGTGTGTGTGTGTGTGTGTGTGTGTGTGTGTGTGTGTGTGTTAGATATCAGGTGGCTTATATTGAATCATATCATGTAATAACTTTCTGTGAGGGAGCTTTCAGAGGACATCTGGTTCCCATCACCACCACTGTGAACAGTTCTGACTCGGTAAGCTCCTCTAGAATGGAGCATTTCCCATCAACCCATGCTGAATGTCTTTGTTTGCATCTTAGAAAACCAGTGGAGTTCCCCTTTAAGGACGTAGGCTTGAAAAATGACATGGCAGAATAGTTTTTGATGCACCTTCAGCAGATTCCCTCCATCTGAACGTCCCATCTTATAAAACATAAACATGTCAGTATAAAGTCTGTAACTGTTCCCACATCAGCGCCGTCCTCCGGGTTACGCTCCTCTCTGGAAGCGTCCTTAGGCGTGAGAAAGGCCTCAGTTCTTACGAAGCTTTGGGCACTTCAAACATGCAGAGGCTCTTGTACTTCTTCAGCAGCTGTTTCTTCGTCCGCACTTGTTCTCGCAGCGTCAGAAGCTGCTGCTGCTGCACCGCTGGACTCACGTCAATCCCAGGCATGGAGCTGATCTGGTCTCGGGCTTCCTGAATCTTAGACTTGAGTTTGACCAGCTCCTGGTGCACATCAGCGCTGTCTTTGTCTATGCTGAAAAACATTTCAGACACACATACAGCTTGTTAGGGACACGGATAAACCAACAGCAACAGCTGCTCACGCAGATGTTTGACACGTACGCATGGTTCTTCAAGGGTTCCTTAGTAAAGGCAATAGTTTTATTTAGAACCATGAGTTCTACACAAAACCATTTCGAGCTTAAATGGCTGTTGGACTGGAAGGCGGCTGGAGGCCGGAAGCACGACTTGATCTGTGCCCAAGTGGTTTTTGTTGGAAATGAGACACATGCCCGCGCAGATAAACTACACCACACGACGGGCTTCCGCCTGCAGCGCTGGATGCCGAGGCGGGTAATCCAGGTCCAATCAGTAAAAACCCTGCCCGGGATTTTGTTCCAACTGCTCGACTTCTCTAACTTGATCAAGCCAGCAGCGAAGGTGTTCAGGCGGTTGGAACAAAATCCCGGGCAGGGTTTTTACTGTTTGGACCTGGATTACCCGCCGCTACATTAGTAAACACGACATTGTGGTGGCGTTTATGTGCCTCCGTCTCGTAAATACGATAAATCCGACTTATATACTCGGCTTAAAGGCATCGGCATCATCATCATCATCATCATCATCAGCTACTGCTGCTGCTAACTTCACAGGACTCGGCCACAACAACAAAGCCTGGCTGTGCTAAAGCTAACAGGCTAACAAGCTATCGAGTTCTCCGCACTGAAAGCGGCTTAAACGTGTGAGCGACCACCAAGACAGTAAAACGCGTTAACCTCAACCATCATCATCATCATCAGATCATTACCACTTAATGATGTCGTGAACCACCGGCAGTAGCGAATAATCCTCCTCCAGGTCTCGCTTAGTTTGAACCGCCGCCATCGCTCCTTCCAGCGTCGCATCAGTTGAGCGTCGCTCTTGTGAGACGGTTCGTTTATTCCTGTATCTGGTGGGCCAGGCGGGTAGACTGGGTTGGGTTCCGTTGAATTTAGTGTGATTTTTCTTTCCTGTCTTGTTCAGCGTGTACACTATGACTGCTGCCTCTGTGGATCCGAGACCAAATCCGTGGCTGTGTCTCGAATGGCTCCCTGCTCCCTGCTCCCTACGCAGTGCACGACTCAGATCCTGAAATAAGATCAAGATCAAGAGACCCTTATTAGTCCCACAACGGGGAAATTTCACCTCCGCATTTAACCGGTCCGTGCAGTGAAACACCACATACACACTAGTGAGCACACACACACCAGGGGGCAGTGAGAACACTTGCCCAGAGCGGTGGGCAGCCCAATCCACAGCACCCAGGGTCAGTTGGGGGTTAGGTGTCTTGCTCAAGGACACCTCAGTCATGTACTGTCGGCTCTGGGGATCGAATCAGCGACCTTCTGGTCACAGGGCCAGTTTCCTGACCTCCAGCCCACGACTGGCTCACATAACAGCTCCTTAAACCCAAACAGCACATAACAGATCAAACAACTTGCCCTTTTGGATTCAGCCTTACGTGCACAGCCCCCTACAGGATATATAGTGTACCATTTCGGGGTAGAAGCCACATTTCCTAACTTAGTGTATAGGGAGTCATTTGAGATTCAACCACTGGATCAGTAACGCGAGAGCAGCGCAGTTCAGCGCTGGTTTATGAACTTGTACAAAGATAACTTCTCTTTTTCTAAGAGATAATGACATATTAAACAAAACAAACAAAATCAGACGCAAAATGAGATGAATATGAATATTTGAGACGCTTTACATCCTCTACACAGGTTTTCTGTTAAATGAATGAACTGATTTACGGTAATTCTTTGATCTTTCGGTGACCAGCTTTGTGGTGAAAGTGGGCTAGATCAGCAGCAGATAAGAGCAGAGCCCAGCAACCAGGTACAGTGTCAGGTGCTTAATGAAACACACGGTGCTCATGGATCAGTGCCCTGTAGTGCTCTGAGCAAACACTTGCTAATAGTCTATATGTGGAATGAGGATATATAGGTCAGTTCCAGTGATGTGCTACGGAGCGGTGAAGTTTGCACTGCCATCCATTAGTCGTGATGGGAGTTCACGCTTTTCCCCATGGCAGTTCTGCATCATCTCCAACAGGGAGATGGACGAAGGGCGTACAAGCTGTCCAGTATTTGAGGGGACTGGGCCCACCTCTTTAATTTAGCTTCACATGTGTCACAGATGCTCTTTCTATATCAGCTCTGTTTGGGTAAGATAGAGCAGGGACACCTTTCTGTAGTGATTTCAGCCTCAGCTTCTTTGATTATTGCATGACTAGTGTCGGTCATCTGTCACAGTCAGCTATCATAGTCAATTGAGGTCACCATGCAGATCTAAGCTACAGATCCGGTAGCGGTCCTCTGGCCCAATTTCATGGATAAAGTTTTGATAGGGTTCTAATCAATTATATATATATATATATATATATATATATATATATAGTATGTTAACATATCCTCTATCCATCTGTGCATTTTAATGCACAGTTACTGTTTTTTTTTTTCCTGCTGAAGTTAATATACTGGGAAAAACATAAAATGTGGCCTGTGCAAAAGCTGTCACATTTTATATAATCACTGTTGGAATAAATCTTTGTATTTTGTATTTTTTCTTATTTTTTTTATTTTATTTTTACATCATTTGATCATCAGCTGCCATTGGCATTGCTTTAAAATTTAATTGTAAAAGGGCCAATAGAAATGGTCCAAAACGACATTAGAATAAAATCTTGTTTGGACACGGTCAGTGATATCTTATGCTTTACTTTTTCCAAGATATGAAACTGC
Source organism: Pygocentrus nattereri (assembly GCF_015220715.1). Lineage (NCBI taxonomy): Eukaryota > Metazoa > Chordata > Actinopteri > Characiformes > Serrasalmidae > Pygocentrus > Pygocentrus nattereri. The sequence continues at coordinate 594,052 of NC_051224.1, forward strand.
ACTAAAAATTCCAGAAAAAAACCCCAACATTTGTTCCATGTAGAGGACGTATGAATTTATTTTCACCTAGAAAATCAACAGAGCATGAAGTTTGACCAGACGTATTCCAGCCTTTGCATATGACCGTAACAAAGCAAAAGATTCTACTTCGATGTTTGACCCAAATCTAATGTCTGTATCTATACGTCTTAAAAGTGGGTCGCCAGTAGATTTCTCCAACCCCAACAACCACTCTTAGCCTTACAACTGAAAGACCCCCCAACTTGGCTTCAGCACCACAGTCACACCTCAAGCAGAGTTCATGTTCTTGCTTCTCACACTTTCACAAAAGGAACCTGCAGGGTGACCCAGTTGTGGCTCCACTTCGTTTCGTTTGCCACTACAGTAAAGCAGAACGTGTTCTTGGTTAAAGGCTCCGTTTTTGAGGGAGTCACGGTCTTTAAAACTGTATTTCATAGGCTTTTTCTTTCACAGGCCGATAAGCAGGCCAGCCAACAGCAAACACGGACTCCTCATTGTGGAAACATGCACAAGAGTATCTTTAGAGGTCGCGCAATACAGGCGCTGTCATTTTAGTGACCGACAAGATCAACAATATGGTTTTGTTTGCAGAGGATAAAGTGAACTAATATTTACTCCCTGAAATACGGCAGAAAGCTGCTTCCATAAACAGGGACGACTGTTGTTCCATTAACATTTAATTACAGACAGAATAATTATATGAATCACATCCAAGCATTAAGTTAAGAGACCCTTATTAGTCCCACAACATTTCAGCTCCACATTTAACCCATCTGTGAAGTGGAACACCACATACACACCAGTGAGCACACTTGCCCGGAGTGGTGGGCAGCCCTATCCACAGCACCCGGGGGGCAGTTGGGGGTTAGGTGTCTTGCTCAAGGGCACCTCAATCATGTACTGTCAGCGCTGGGGATCGAACCGGCGACCTTCCGGTCACAGGGCCGGTTCCCTGACCTCCAGCCCACAGCCCATTAGATTTAATCAATTTAGTAGTCCAAAGTCAGACTTATACACAAACCTCCACGCGCAGTAAAACTCCACAGGCCTACTGACGCCACCGGCTGAGCTGCCTAACAACACGCAGCTGCCAATAGATTTCTCACACCCCAACAAGCGTTCTTACCTTTACTAATGTAAGACCCCCTAACGGCTTCCCCACCACATTCAAACCCCAAGCAGAGGGGCAGTGCACTGGCTGTGCACTTATTCACAAAAGGAACCTGCAGGGTGACCCAGTTGTGGCTCCGCTTCGTTTCGTTTGCCACTACAGTAAAGCAGAAACTGTTTTGCTTGGGCCTCTTGGCTGAAGATCAGAGAAAGATGTGCTTTCCAGACGTATTTAATTGCCAGGATGATATAGTTTCATCAACAGCCAAACATTTACTGCTCATAGCTTTATATTATGTTAGTCCGATTGGCTAGATTTAGCCACATTAGTGCATTTGGGTCCATTTCGGTCCACTTGGGTCCAATTCAACCATGAAAGAAAAAATGACTTGAAAAGGTTTGATGTGAAATGGTTATTTGAGGAAAAACGTAGACACATTTCTTTATAGCGTTGATCGCAATGTCTATAACACAAATATAGCCGTTTTACTCACTACCCAGAACAGTGAAGCTCCAAAGTGAACAATGTGCTTTACCCTTCTCTGAGTAGCCTCTTCATGCATTAAAGCAAGTGTCAGACTCCAGTCCTCCTGTGCCTTTAGACTAGCAAGCTGCCTCGTTAAACACACCTGATTCAGCTCATCAGCTAATCAGCAAGGCCTTCATGGGCTGAGTTCAGAGCACTGGATGAGGGTAAGTGCTAATATCCGCAGCACTTTGGCCTGGACGGTCCCCAGTTTGACATGCCTGCATTGAAGGCTTCGGCCGTGTGGTTCCCATCACCAGCCGACTCCAGACATTTCTCTAGAATAGAGCGTTTTACCTCAAACCACTCTGAATGACTGTTTACACCTCAAACAGTTAATTCTGAAGAAACGTTGGTGAAAACCAACATTGACTTCGCCTGTAGCTACAATGCGTGAGAACTAATTAGGCCTGTTTTGATTTCTGCAGTGTTGTGGTGCCGTCGCAGGTCGTGTCAGCAGTCCTCAAGCACATTACAGGTGCCTCAACACAAACAAGCCCTTTGCTCATTCTATGGTGAGAATGACGTGGAGCTACAGTGGACACTCATGGGAAGCTTTCTGTTCAGGACAATGGCCACTGATTGGAGGTCTGGTCGGGTGAATGAGCACTGATTGTTATGCCGTGCGTCTCAGTACATGAAGGTTAAATAAGCAGCTTGAGGTTTGCTACATCGCTTAGCCACCGTGACTGGTTTTCATGCTATTATGCAGCATCTGAGATTTTATACACAGTACTGTGCGAAAGTTTTAGGCCCCCAAGACACATTTTCAGAATCTGTGTAGTTTGTGTTTATTTGCTGAGAAAAGTGTTAATATTCAAATAAACCAAATTTATAGAATATTAATTATTTATTTATTTATATATAATAAACAGTGATGTTCTGGATGTTGGTGTGTTTGTTTCCCCATCTCCAAGCCTCTCCTGGAGGAAGCCCAGTATTATATGTAGTTATAAAGCAGCTCCTGGTTTGACCAATCAGTGCTCAGTATTGAGCTCATGATGTAATTGATGATATTAACGAGTCTCTGTGGCGGCTGTGAAGGTGTCCAGGAAAAATATGGACCTGAGAAATTCTTATTTTTTATTGTTTTTCTGTTTATTTGAATTATGAATACGACTTTATTCTAATGTATATTGTGATAAACTCACTGCTGAGGGAAACTGGTTAAACATTCGCTCAGACGCCTAAAACTTTCACACAGTGCTGTAAATATTGTTCAGGACCTCAGCACACAGCAGCCACTCCAGCTGAAATTAATGAATGTTCTGGAAGTCTGAATCAGCGCTTTTTGGGTTCTGTCTGCTGACACAGTTATGCAATGTGTACGCTGAGCTAGTGACGACTAATAAGCTGTCAACCTGTTAATGATTCCTACTAAAAAGCATCTAAGCTGTAATGAAAGTGGATGTTTTTGGCTGCAGTGCTGTAGATCATCACTGTATTTCCTGAAACAAAAACAGGCCGTTTTAAACGGGTCGACCTAGCCAATCATTTCCTCACCAGGATGGTTCTCAAGGTATTCGTCTGTTAAAGGCTCTTAAAACTGGATTTCATAAACTATTTCTTTTCCCTGACTGACAAGCAGGCCAAGCAACAAACACCGACTCCTCATTGTGGAAACATGCAAAAGAAGAATATCATCAGAGGTCACGGAATACAGGCGCTGTCATTTTAGTGACCGACAAGATCAACAATATGGTTTTGTTTGCAGAGGATAAAGTGAACTAATATTTACTCCCTGAAATACGGCAGAAAGCTGCTTCCATAAACAGGGACGACTGTTGTTCCATTAACATTTAATTATAGACAGAATAATTATATGAATCACATCCAAGCATTAGAGATTTAATTGACTTAATACCGAAAGTCAGACTCCACATGCCTAATGATCAACTGCTAAATCGCCTAGCAACAGACAGCTTCCGTCAGATCAGCGATTATACACACACACACACACACACACACACACACACACACACACCCCTTCTAAGCCGCTTCTCCCTCAGGGTCGAGGTGGGTGCTGGACCCGACCCCAGCGGTCACCCTGGACTGGCGACCTGTCCATCGCTGGGCAGACAGACCCATGCACTCACACCTAAGGGCAATTGAGCATGTCCAATTGGCCTGACTGCATGTCTTTGGACTGTGGGGGGAAACCCACATGGGGAGAACATGCAAACCCCACACAGAGAGGACCCCGGGCGTTTGGCCGGGGAATAAAACCCAGGCCCTTCTTGCTGTGAGGCGCCACTGCCCCACTGTGCCGCCGTAGATCAGTGATCAATAAAATAATACAAATAGCCTACTTACCAGTTATCTGAACAGATTTGATACTTCCACTCCTGTCTGATGTGTGTTCTGTGTTCTGTTGTGAGTACAACAGGAGTGAGATTTGACAATCATTGCTTTGTTTTTATTTACATGTATTTACATTTTACACAGCGTCCCAACGTTTTTAGAATTGAGGTTGTACAGTCAAATATTTTAAGAATGTCTGATTTCTGCAACGCTAGGCTGCTTAGGTTTGATGAAAACAAGCAAATATTATTAGACTGATTTTTAAACACATTTTCACTTTACTCTTGCAATTTGCTCAGAAATGAAACAGAAACATAGCCAGCTTTGCTTCTGTGGGGGAAAAGGTTGAGTTTATAGGATCAGTCAGGATAGACGGTGTTCGAGGTGCTTGAGCTGACCTGCTGATCCACTTTGAATTGAAATGCTAGAGGACGCATGTGCACCACTGTTTTGTTCCCCTGCCATAAGCATCGTGAAGTAGGGCCTCAGCTCGAGTGCACGGTCGTGGCTGTGGGAATGCGACGCGTGTGAGTAAACAGTGGTGTGACAGCGCTGTGGACAGTGGCCTCATGGGATGGTGTAGGCAGCACGTCGAAAACAAAAGGTGGGCTTTGTTAACCCACAATAGCAGCACAACAAGTGAGACCGCTGGGCTTAACAGTATTGAACTACAACCATATATGCAGGTGGATCTGGCTCGTCGATGTAAGGAGGCAGGCACGTAATCGGAGCTCATGCTTGGATTTTGCCCTGTGGAAATGCTGTGAGGCGTTTACTCTTGCAAAATGTTCCCAGTTGCATTTGACTGCACAGCATCCGCTTTGAAAAGAGAACATGATTTTAACTGGCTCTGGAAAAATGTTCCCACAGCTTACAGGAATTAATACTTGCCTTGCGTTCCGGCCCTCCTCTGCTAATGGTTGGCCAACACAGGAAGTAAGCGTATTGTGCATGTTCCATGCTGACAAAGCACAGTATAATGTTTAAGCCGTGATGCGCAGAAGCTCAGCGTGGGTTACTCAGTTACATAACCAATAAAGCAGGTGCTTTCATTCAGTTCCTAGGCCTCTGACGAACAGGCTCGACCAGTGCCAAGAAAAAGAGCTGAAGCAGGAGCTCCGTGAGCAGGATTATCAGAGCATGCTTCCCAAGCAAGGTGGTAAAAGAGACAACACTGCACAGTTGGTTGTATTCCTGATTTGATACGTCGATGCAGTGGGGGACCTTCCGAGCCTCTTTGGCCCTCAGAGAAGGCTTAATACATTCAAGCTTCAAATGTTTGTGTTTAATTCAGTTTGGGCTTTAATGTGGATCAGCCTTAGCTTAGACCCAACGTACTACAAGAATTCCACAGGGGCGCTGACAGAATTGAGCTTGATTGTACAGCCGTTTTATTCCTTTATTCATTTCGACTGGGTTTTGACATGTATGGCCCAAATAAAAGCTTCAGCTCAAAGAGTTAGTTTGCTGCTGGTTAGATTGGCTTAAGAAATTACTAAAGCTTGAGAGGAAGACCATGTCTGAAGGCCAACTTCCTTCAGATCCAATGTCCTCTAACTTTCCATCACAGCTTGCCGTTCCTGAATTTACTCAATATGGGGTCTGGCTTTCCAGCTCAAGAAGCCATGCAGACGTTCTGTCTACTCCTACAGCCATATAGTCTCTTCTCATACTCCAGTGATGTTTCAAAGGGGGCTTTATTCTAAAATGCTTTCACAAAAGGGCCACGTTTGGATCTAATGTGGCAGACTAAGCCACTAGAAGCTTAAGCAACAGCAGCTAAGAAACAGCCTCATAGACATCAAACATATTGTTTTACAAATAAAACAAATATAACGAAAGCTTTGACTTTAATGCTGACAGTCTTGTATTCTTTATGCTGGAAAGCTGTGGTGGCCACAGAGAGTAGAAATGCCTTTTCCACCTGTTGTTTAATGAGGAGCATCGAGTTCATCGCCCGGGGGGTCAATGCACTGCAGGATTCAGTGATTACCGCCCGCTAATGTGGTCAAATCAACTCCCGAATGTCTTCGTAATTACTTGAATGAGGTGTTTTATCAGGGATTATGTAGCACTCGTCCACTTAGTGGATATAAATTAATAATACTACTTAAATATGTAATAATATCGAGACTCTCATGAATCAATGAACAAAATGAGCAAAACAAAAATGAAGAAAAACATCACAACCTTTGGATAAAGTGGCAAAATAAATGACAAACAAAACAGACAAAAGCAGAAAAGCAGAAATAAACGGGTGGAAACACCAGAGAGAAACACCAGACATCAGCATCATACCTCAAAACAGGAGTCACCAATCTGCCCGGCCTGCATTACATACAGCACTGCCGCTTTACTGTGTTCATAAGAACTTAAATCTTGTGTACATATTGCAGATTTCTCTTTTTGTTTTAAATTATTAACGTGTTTATTCTTTTACATAAATGGTTGCACCTGTAATAACTGCAGTTTCCCTCTGGGATCAATAAAGATTCCGTGTGCCTGCAGATCTTCATTCCAGTCAAGCAGGAGCACATCTAGTCGCACTTGTTGAATCAGTTAGTCTCACTCTAAGCAGCTGATTAGTTATGTGAGGCATGTTGCTGCTCGGTGGAAGTGAAAACCTGGCTCTTTGTGGGTAAATCACATTGACTCACATTGGCAAGCATCTTCCTCAGAGTCCTGAAGGCTTGGCAGTCTGGGCCTTTTAGAGCTAAACTCTCCCATCTGTCTCTATTGACTTTGGAAACAGTCTAATTAGATCAGAGAAAAGAGCAGATAAAGATAAAGTCATTTCATTCCACCTGTATTAAAGGAAATGGCAAACGAAATGAGGCACTACGTGCAGCAAGGGTCATTTTAACAGATGTCCCAATGAATCGTTTATTATTAATCGTTTATTATTAATTTTATATATTGAAAGTTTTGCATACGGGGTAGCGCTGTCGCCTCACAGCGAGGAGGGCCTGGGTTCGAGTCCCCGGCCGGGTGACCAGGGTCCTCTCTGTGTGGAGTTTGCATGTTCTCCCCGTGTCTGCGTGGGGTTCCTCCGGGTTCTCCGGTTTCCTCCCACAGACCAAAGACATGCAGTCAGGCCTATTGGACGTGCTACACTGCCCCTAGGTGTGAATGTGTGTGTCTGCCTGCCCTGCGATGGACTGGCGACCTGCCCAGGGTGTATCCCGTCTTCCGCCCGATGAGCACTGGGATAGGCTCCAGCACAATCTCCACCCCCCCCTCGTGTTTAATCAGTGTAGCAAGACAGAATGAGGCAGACGCTCGCAGGTGAAAGTAGGATGAGAGGTTTACTGATGAAAACAATTCAAAATCAAAGTCAGAACACAGGTCAGATCCAAAAAAACACAGAACCCACTGGCAAACAATCAGAAAGGGGGTGAGGCAAGAGGCAAGAGGCAAGAGGCAGAACCAGGGCAAAAAGTCAGAACCACAATAACAAACATATGAACACTCAGTAAAAAACCTACCATGCAAGCCTGGACAGGGTCAGCGCTCTGGAGAGCTAGAGCGCTGATTGGAACATGAGCGTGAGGCAGGAGTCATGTGATCCCTCAGGGGGAGACCTCTGAGCTGAAGGGAGTCGTGACATAAATAATGCATTGTTATTTTTAAAGGTGTGTTTGTGGCTCACAATCTAGCATAAATCCAGCTGTTAACTGTTTATTATTATTATTATTATTATTATTATTATTATTATTATTATTAGATAATGCTTCTGCAGGTTGTCTGAGACTCAGTGAGATAACATGCACCATCTGTGTCAATGAAATAGACATTATATGGATGTTGCATTAGGATTCTACACACACAAAAAAAACAAACAGGGTTTTTAATGAAATGACAAAATGTGTGATGGGGGCGGAGCTAAGCTTTCATTATAGTTGCCAGCATATGGATCAAGCTATGTACAGAAAATGACTAAATCCTGAAATAATTATATTTCTGTTTTATGATAACAGTCTAAAGAAGCCATGTTCTAGATATTACATAACAAAATATCTGTAAAATTCATTGTCATTTCTCCCTGTAGCGTCTTGCTTTTAAGGGGAATTCCACAGATTTTTCAGAATTTCTGCACCATTAAAAGATGAAAATGTAAAGAAAATCATTTAGAGTGGTTTGGAGTGAAATGTCCTATTCTAGAGTGCCTTACAAAGTCAGAATTATTACAGCAGTGGTGATAGGAACCAGACGTCTAAAGCATTTAATGCTTGTAAAACCTACTTTCAAGCAATATGCACACAGTTTTACAGCGGTTCTGACATGAGGTTATTTTTGTTAATCTGTTTATGGTGCAGAGCAGGGTAAAATAGGCAAAATAGGCCTAAATGAAAATGTATTTGTTTACATTTAACACTTTTTTTACCATCGACGTTGCATGTTTTGGACTGTGAATTAAATGTCTGTGTCGTCACAAGGTCACCAGGTTTCTATCACCACCACAGTAAAGGAATCCGAGTCATTAAGTCTCTCTGTAATGAGCATCAAACTCACATCAAACACTTTGAATGACTTTGTTTGCATCTCAACAACTGACTGATGCAGAAATGCTGATAAATCAGTGGAACTTCCTTTTAATTATCAGCATTCGTCTTCGGTCACGCAAGACACATAAGTACGGATTGGGGGGTTTGTGTCATCTCACTTGAGCCGTGACTCACCAGCATACAAACCTGCCTGAATACGTCAGAGATCAGATTAATCCAGCAGCAGATGGTACCCAGCGGGCATGGAGAGGGCAAAGGCCGCCTATAATAAGACTGAAGAAACAGCTTTTTTTAAACTCTGGAATTTACACTTCTCGCTTACGTTTTCTTTCACTCACTCACTCCACTCACCCCACCTCACCCCACCTCACTCACTCTCAACACATTTTGTTTCCACAGCCATATGGGACGCACCGTGTTCTGTGGGTAAACGGAAATATTTTACTGACAGGTTTTGTGAAAGAGTGCCATCTTCATTGTCCTTTTCCATGTTCTAACCATTATCCATCTCCATGCTACCAAAATAAAGTTCTTTCATTTCTTTATCTGACACCTGGCGAGGTGTGAGAGCGATACTGTGGGCAGTGATCAAGCTACTGATTAAGGTCTACACTATAGAGAGAGCATGAAAAGGCCTGTACAGGTTACTGTTACTACACTCTCCCAAAATTTTAATAATTATACCGCAGCACTATAACAGCGTGTAAACCAGCCTGTTTACATCAGATATCAGATTATCCACCAGCAGATGTTTTCAGACTGACGGCTTTTCTGAATTAGAAATGCTTCTGGAAAAATTCCTTGACACCACAGTTAGGCCCAAACCACATAGCTCTGCATTGCATCTCAGCAGATAAAGCAGCTCTTGAAAATGTTTTTCTGCCACTACATTATGTTTTTATTCATCTCCTCTTCAGTGAAGCCTACTGAGTGTTCAAGGAAAACCAGCGTCTGTTGGAATGAGCTCATTGATATGAACAGACAGGGTGCAATCTGGACTCAAATCAGTCTGCTCCGTCTGTCTGACGCCGCTCGGTGATTGGACTCCTGTTCCAGTCTCATTATTGACTGTCGCACACTTTGATCGATTCAGCTTTGCCTCGTCTCTAAACTACACAGCTCCACTCGTCTTCAGATTCCAGGAAGGATATGAGAGGCTGACGTTCTAAAGAATAAATCTCGTCTATGAATGTAAATGAGCGTGACGTTACAGACGGACGCGGCTCCTCTGGTTTTGATGGGGGTCTGTGCCATTGAGGGTTAAGGGGAGCTTTGCATGCTGGCCCCCCCTCTGCATCTGCCTCCAATTCCTGGCCATTATTCTCAGGGGTTAGATTGAGATTTAGGAGTTGAGGGAATCTGTAACAGTTGAATTTCTGCGGTTGTATGTGAAGTTTTTAGCACTGACATATTGGAAATATGATGGCATGCTGGCTTAATGCAGGTGTACATTTAGCAACAGTCTGCTAACAAAACAAACATCATAACTGTGTGTATATATGTTTATATGTAGTTGGTCTGCTATAAAAATATGTCTTGTGGGGTCAGGTCGTCTCGTGACGAGGCTACACGTCCGGAGACTTGACGCATCGTGTTGTATTGTGGCAAAATCACCTGCAAAAAAAAAAAAAAAACACTCCCAAATTTCCTCTAGTACACGTTCTTTTAACGTCCGGAGTACAAATGATTATGTATGATAAACAAGCTACCCAGCAAAACGCTATCATTGGCAAATAGAACCGGTTTTCCCTTTTGCTGACGGTAATGTTTACTCTCATCACGACACACATCCACATGCTTACCTGTAGTTAGGGGTCTTTTCTGCAATGCTAACTTATGTTACATCCAATAATATACTTGATGTCCGTCAGACAAAAGCTCACTGAAGTATTGCACCATAATTTGTGTGTTATGTCCATGTTTGGAACTCCGGGTCTAAACTAGAATTCTCTATGGCCAAAATGAATGGCTTTCTGCCTCTGTTATGCTTCTGTTGCGCTCTGTGGTGAATAAACGTTCATAACCTGATACCTGACATCCTCCCATGTATCACTGGATCTTCTGAATTACGAGGTTGTTAAAGAGCTGTAGTATTGATTTTACTACATGACACTGCGCATCACACAGGTGGGTGTTCTGATGAATTGTGCTACTTTACAGAATATTTGTAGACACCTCCCTGCATAAAACGTCTGGGTAGGATGTCTTGAAAGCTTAAATCACCTTACCAAAAAAAAAAGTACCAGCATTAAAACTTCAAAGCTGAAATCAGATTCTTATTCACCTGGTTTGTTGAATTTTCCTGCCTCAAATGGTGCAGCAGGGATTACAGCACCTCAGGTGCCAGAATGTAGTTGCTGCACCATTTAAGGTGAAACTTGAACAAGAAGTTCAAATGTCCTCTCTAAATCACTGTCAAGTGGTAAGTGGTATATTTATATATATATATATATATATATATATATATATATTTAATCTCATCACTGTCCAATGAAAAACATTTACGATTTTTACTTTTTTGCATCATATACATCTGTCCTTTACTTTGTGTGAAAGTTTCATGATGATCAGACCTATAAAAATGTTCCAGAACTGCTTAGAATAAAATTTTCCATTAACTTAATTAATGGAACTTAATTAACTGAAATAAATTACATTTTTGCCATCTCCTATTTTGGAGATACTTATACAATTCTACATTATAATTATACAATTCTACAATTCTACATTATAATTATACAATTCTACATTATAATGTGTGTGTATTTTATATATTATAACCTGTTACATATCCCGAAGGGATATGTGCTGAAGGGAGCTCGAGCTAATGGAAGCTCTCAAAATGAACGATTATTAGCTGCTCAACAGATCTAAAGTAAAGTTTTACAGTCCGAAGCAGTTGGATGCTATTTTCTATTTAATGTTACATGTTAAGGTTTCCTTAACTTAGAAACCTTGTGGCATTTTTAAAAAGTGTTCTTAAAGGTTAATGAACTACTTTATGTAGTAAAATGAAACACTAAACGCAGAAAGGTCAGTCGCACTCAGATATTATAAATAGTTTTAATTTCTTAATGAATGAATTAAACTGTACGAATGGATGTCTGTATGAATGGCACAGCGATTCAAACCACAAGGTGTCAGAACTGCAGAAGCGCTTCCCAGCCAAATTGAGCCCCTGAGGGTATTCTCCCTTTTATTATTTATATATTCATTTATTTTAGCCCCCTATCCCTGTTCCCCACGTTCCCACGCCTAGCGTGCTCTGACCCCCGAGTGTCTGGGCTTTCCGACAGGCAGCTGCCGTAATGCACCCATCTGCTGCTGTTCTGAAAGCCTGCAGCACAGCTCAGTGAAAGCAGAAGGGTGAGGAGTGCTGGAGTGTGTGCAGGGCCCTGCTGTCTGCACTGGGGATGTTTAGACTAGAGCAGCATGGTCCATTGCCCAATTTAGTTCCTGAAGAGTATTTGGCCCTTAACAAAAGATGTGGCCATATGCTTTGGTGCTCAGCTAGTGCTATTGAAGATAAGACGGATGGGGTTGCAGAGAGGAAGCTGAAGAGGTGGTAATAGAATGTTTTTAACAGTGTAAGCATGCCAGTGACATCAGACTGACCGAGCAGTTGAGCAATTCTTATGGTTCCTTTCCAGTAAAGGAACTAATTATCAATGCAGTGGAACATCATATCATGGACAGCTTATCTATAACTTTCACTTAGGACACTTTTCCACTGCACACTCAAAAACAAGCTCCATCACAAATGGAAACCAATAGAACGTATGGTTCTAGGTCTAGTTGATTTTGCATTATGTAGTTGTCTTTTTGGGCACTTTATGCCCTTTTAGTTCAGCAGTAAGCTACAAAACTAAAACGTATAGGTTGTATCCAAACAATACACTTGATGGTAAATTACTCCTCTCTAGTTTCCTGCTGCTCTTTGCTTTTTGAGCATCACTGGGTTTAGTTGTCAATTGTCAATGATATCCACTTACATTAGCCTGTCACTCAGGCCGAGTGTAGAATCAAAGAAAGCTTATATTTCTATTTGTTTAGTGTTAAAACATGAACAAAACCCACTTTTTAAGGCTAGTGTAGACAGAATTAGAACTATTATTACTTTCCTAGAATGTATTACTTAGCAAACACTAAAATAATAATAATAACAACAATAATAATAATAATAATAATAGTCATGATCATCCTAAAAATAGCAGTCGAAACATCAACATATAATTCTAGCTTTTATTTGCGTGCTGGTCATGCATTTGTGCTTGGTGGCTTTATTTTCACCTAGAAGACTAAAGAATCAGTTGCAAGTTCTACCAAAGCCAGAAGAGAACAAGTGCAAGTACCAAGAGGTCCTGTATCGATCTTGATCTAGTACCAAAAGCCATAAAGCTGGAACCTTCAGTACCAATTTCCAGTGGAAAAAGCACCTTCAGTTGCAGCTTCAGGTCCTCCGTGCTGAAGAAAAATGCCCTGTGTTCTTGTGCTCCTGTGGTTTTAAGCATTTTCCATCATTTAAAAAGAACAGAAACAGATTTGAAACGGCTACAAAAGAAAATCAACAGTCAGATGAAGTCAGCGGCGGCCCAGTGGTGCGAGAGATAACGTCGTTTTAAAGTCAGGTGGTTTTTAGTTCTTTTTAAGATGCAAATAAATGCACTGGTCACGTGTTAGAGATGCTAGAAATAAAGATCGGGTTGAAAAACAGACAATAAAAAAAACCCTTCAGTACCAAAGTGGCAGCACAAGAAGTCTCTGTGACCTGCATACTGTTCTAGCTTTATGGAGGCAGCTGGTTCTGACCGGTTCATACCTGGTACGAATGATATTGCACTGCTCATTGCAGGACGCAGGGGTGTTATGTATGATATGAGCTCAGCAAGACTTCCAACAGTGTGTGTGTTCGTCCGTGTTCCTGGAAGAGAAGAGACTGATAACTTACGGCTCTGGCCAGGAGCTCGACTGTAATGGAGAGGCTTGGATGCTGCTCCTCTGACGTCTAAGCTTGATCTGAACACGGTGTGGTAATAGTATCTCTAGTTTGAACAGGTGTGGGTGTCCAAGGGTCACATGACCCTAAAACACACAAGATTGAGAGAAGGATGTGTGTACAAGAAAGAAATTGCACGATTGATTGTCTGATATTGTGTCTCTTTCAAAGAATGAAAACAAATGGAAATGAATTTCCTGGAAAACAAACAAAACCGTAAACTGAAAGAACTAAGCTAGAACAGAAATTCAGATTTCAGATGTTCTCTGTTCTGTAGCATGACTGGGAATATAGCCCCTCATTACATGAACAATTATTGACTGATTTGATGAATAAACGAATAACAACGTAATTTGTTTACTTCAAGGATTCAAGGAGATTTTATTGTCATTCGCATCACATGGTACATGAGGTGGAACGAAATTAAGATCTCATGGTCCAGTTTACACCCAAGAGCTGTTATTAAAATAGATAAATAAATAGAAAGTACACAAGAGAGGGAGAGTAGGCGAGTAGGCAGTTAGCAGCAATATGAAGTCCAGAGTGCAAGTTTGCTAAAGCAGCATGATATTGACTTGATATTCACTCACAAGCATCTGTTTTTGCATTAGACCACTTATGCAAGATTTTAAATGATAAATAATTAATATATATATCATGCCGTAGATTCTGAAGGGTCCTTATGAATGAGCTGACCGTGGATGAGCTGCATTATGTCTGTGCAGTGTTAACGGAGAAGAAACTGGATGATGTTGTGAGTCGTGGCTGTAATATTGTGTCAGAATGTCGGCTAATACGTGCATCATGACGCGCAGTGCAACTGACGTCTGATAATATATTTAACCAGCTAGTATGTCTATTCATTTTAAATGGGAAATGCTAGCTCTATAGGTTTGTCATGTAATATTGCATTTGAGCTTGATCATAAGAACTTCCAATTAAGAGTTATAGACTAAATTATTAAAATAAATACAATCCCATTTCCAAAAAAGTTGGGATGCAGTGAAAAATAAAACCTTTATTTCATTGAAAATGCTTCAAAGAAAACATATCAAATACTGAAAATGAGAAATTTTACTTTTATTTTATTTTTTTTAATTATTTGCCCATTTTCAATTTAATGCCAACAACACGTTCCAAAAAAGTTGGGACGGGGCAACAAAAGGCTGGTAAAGTTGTGTAATTCTTTAAAAAAACAAAGACACAAAGGTCAATAACATACACTCTTAACATAAAGAGCATCTCAGAGAGGCGGAGTCTTTCAGAAGTAAAGGTGAGGAGGGGTCACCACTCTGTGAAAGACTGGACCATCAAATAGAGCAACAACTCTAGAAGAACGTTCCTCAACATAAAACAGCAAAGAGCTTCTGCTTTTCATCGTCTACGGTGCAGAACATCATTAAAGACTCAGAGAATCTGGAGAAATCTCTGTCTGTGAGGGACGAGGCTGAACACCAGGATCTGCTGGCCGTGATCTTTGGGCCCTCAGGCAGCACTGCATTAAAAACAGACATGATTCTGTAGTGGAAATCACTGCATGGGCTCAGAGACACTTCTGAAAACCACTGTCTGTGAACACAGTTCATCACTGCATCCACAAACGCTGTTAAACTCTAAAACACAAAGAAGAACCCAAATATAAACAGGATCCAGAAACGCTGCCACCTTCTCTGGGCCGGAGCTCATTTAAAATGGACTGAGGGGAAGTGGAAAAGTGTCCGGCGGTCCGACGAATCAACATCTGAAATTCCTTTAGGAAATCATGGACACTGTGTCCTCCGGGCTGAAGACCACTCAGCAGTTCTAAAGCCAGTATTCATGATGGTTTAGGGGGCATTAGTGCTCATGGCCTGGGTGATCTGCTCATCTGTGAAGGCTCCATTAAAGCTGAATGATATAAACATGTTTTATCAACATCTGCTGCCGTCCAGACGACGTCTTTTTCAGGGAAGGCCTTGATTATTTCAGTAAGATGATGTCAAACCACATTCTGCATGTATTACAGCAGCACTGCTCCGTATTAAGAGTCCGGGCGCTAAACTGACCTGCCTGCAGTCCAGACCGGTCACCACTGAGAACATTTGGTGCATTATGAAATTAAAAATATGACAAATGAGCCCCTGAAACTGACGATCAGCTGAAATCCTGAATCAGACAAGAACAGGAAACAGTTCACTTTCAGAGCTGCAGCAGCGTCTCCTCAGTTCCCGAACACTGACAGAGCTGTTAAAGTAGAGCGTAACGTGGAGCGAGGAGGCAGATGCACGTGCAGAGATAAGCAAGATTTATTAAGGCCAAATCTAAAATCAGGGTCGAGACAGTCCAGGAAAGCAAAGCAAACAAAGACTAGCCAAGTCAAGGGGCAAACACAGGGTTTATATACACAGAGAAAAGGAGGGACAGGTGGCAAACAGGTGGAGACAATCAGGGGCGGAGTCATGAAACGAGGGGGCTAAACCAAAACATGAACACATGGACAGGACTGGGAGGGGCCAGTCGTGACAAAGAGGTGATGAAACTCAGTGGTAAACAGGCCCCGTCCCAACTTTATTGGAATGTGTTGTTGGCATTGAATTCAAAATTGAATTAATTTTTTTTAAAGACAGTAAAATTCAGTTTCATCATTTGATATGTTTTTATATTTAATTGAAAACCACTTAATTGCTAAATTTCCTTTGGGATTATCCATCCATGCATCCATCCATCCATCCATGCATCCATCCATGCATCCATCCAGGGTTTAAATGATTTGCACATGAATGAATTTTGTTTTGATTTACATTTTGCAGAAGTATTTTTGAATGCAACGCAGAACATGCCAACATGTTTCCAGAAGCTTTTTCTTCTCTCAACTTCTGTAAATGATTATTTCTACTGACTGACATTCTGTTATCAGCACTAAAAGAAATGTTTAGCTGAGCTACAGAAGAATGTTAGTTGTCCTTAGCACAATTAGTAAAACCGAGTCATACCAACTTTTCTCCTTTCATTTTGACTTTACATTGTCATATGCATTTATCCAGAGTGACGTACAGATGAAATTATGTTCCAGAGGTAGGCAAATGTAGTGCTATGCATCCACAGCAGTGATGCCCTCTATGCTACAACTTCAACTGCTGTGTCTGATCCACGTGCACCAGCGCAACCCCCTAACATGCCTAAGAGTCACTGCAGTGCTGAGAATGATCACCATCCAAATAACACCTGCTATGTGGTGGTCCAGTGGGTGTCCTGAGCATCGTCTGCAACTGTAGAACTACAAAGTGCCCCTATACAGTAAGTGGAGCTGATCAAATGGACAATGAGTGTAGAAACAATGGTGTTCCTAATAAAATGCTCAGAGTGTAAATTGCGTAGAGATGTGCTAAAGACAGACCATGTGACTTTTGATATTTATACATTATAAATCTTTGAACTTTGCGCGATGGCCTGTCTGTATTGTACCGTGACCAAGTATCAAGCAGGTCGAGGTTTAGGGTTAGTCCTTGAGCGAGATGCCTTAGCTCCACATTTACTTACACCTGTAGCACGAAAGCCTCACATCATTCTGAAAGAATGCATTATGGTTTATTTTGTTATAATTATTCAGATTGAACATTAATAAAATCTGTTAGCTAGACAGAGCCTGAAAATCAAACAATGGAAATTGTCCCAGTCGGCAGTGGCTTGGACAGGGAAATAGCATGCTGGCAATGTCCCAGTGCAGTCGTGTGAGGACGGATTCTATTTTCTGACTTCTGCTGCTCCCTTTCTGGTTTAATTCGAGCACATGTTCTCTTTTCCTTTCGTCTCCACTCTGCTCTCCTTTATCCATTTGGTCAGATTGTGAATGGCGTTGCTATAATTCAGCCGACTGAGCTCAGCAGCAAGTTCTACTGCACATAACTGTTTATGATGCCCATACCAATCATTACATATTTAACATTTATTAGATGTTATTTTTTTTTTTGGGAAAAGTAGCATGCTATAAGATGCCATGTTTAAAGCCACTGAGCTCTTCAGTATAACGCATTCTACTGCCAATGTTTATGTATGGAGATTGCATGGCTGTGTGTTTGATTGTATACATCTGTTAGCAGTGGATGTGTCTGAAGCATCTGAACTGAAAAAGTAGGAGGCATGTCCACATACTTTTGGCCATATTGTCTGTGGTTGTCCATACAAACACAACAGGCTGGTCTAAATGTCTTCGCAAACCTACTAGGCCTAAATACAGCTAGTACATTTTATACTAATTGGTTTGCTAATGTTATGTTATATTAGGTCCCTCTCCGAGCAAAATAACCGTGTGCTTTAGTTCTTGACCGAGCCGTGGCCTCTTGTGCCAATAACAACTACACAAAGCAGCCACAGATACAGGATCACCTTCAAAGCCCAAAGTACTGCCTTCATGCTTTTCCATAATGTTACCATTTTAATACATGCAGCCACAATGCCACCCACATCCATGGCATTCAGCACTCTGATGACCTGGAACATGTTCCCCAGACACATTTGGACTTGTTACACAAGAGCCAACATTCTGTCCACTCGTTCTGGACAGCAGTCATACGTCAGCGTGCATTTTCCCCATGCATCCACTTCAGCTGGTGACCTCAAGCATGGACCGCTGTAACTGTTTTGATAAAGCCACATGGGAACAAAGGAAAAGCATGTAGCTAAGGGTTCACATGCAAGGAGCACTCCAAGGTTCCAAATAAGCATTTTCTCTTCAGACACATCTTTTACACAGCTGGGGAGAGTGCCCTTTCATGCATGTGCAGGTCACAAACAGCTAAAAATCATTTGATTAAACGCATATCAGTCTACTGAAGAGCATCTGACAGCACAGGTGGCTGAAATGGACATTCATGCTCTGTCCACAAAGAGGGCTTTATTATGATGGATGAGCTTTATAGGACATCGGCATAACCCCCATAACTCCCAAGCCAGTGTTGATTGATTTTGTCAGAACTAAAGAAGCTCAGTGTGGTATTTATTTTACAAGACGTTTATATGCATGTGCATACGGTTTAGGCTTGTCGTCATTGTATTCAGATGGTTGTAAATGGCCTCTCTTTCAAAGAAAAGAAGCATCAAAATAAACACAATCACACGTGCAGCTTTATAAAGGATAAGAAGCTGATTATTTAGATTTTCTGTGGACCCAGGAACAATAGCGCCACCAAAACGCCCTATGAAACATAAAATTGGCCAAGATTGGGCTGATTTACAGCGGATATAAGAAGTCTACACACCCCTGTTCAGATGGCAGGATTTTGTGATGTAAAAAAATGACAGCAAGACAAATCATTTCACAACTTTTTCCACCTTTAATGTGACCTGTAACCTGTGCAATGCAATTGAAAAACAAACAGAAACCTTTACGTTGGAAAAATATAAAATAAACGTAAAATAACCTGGTTGCATAAATATGCACAGACTCAAACTAATACTTTGTTGCAGCACCTTTGGCTTTTATTACAGCACTCAGTCTTTTTGGGTAGGAGCCCATCAGTGTGGCACATCTTGATGTGGCAATATTTGCCCACTCTTTGCAAAACCGCTCCAAATCTGAGATTGCGAGGGCATCTCCTGTGATGTATGCTTTCGTTCCTAACAGAAGGCCGAAGGTTTTGTGCCAACACTGACTGGTATTTGGAACTGTTCATAATTCCGTCCCCCTTGACTAAGGCCCCAGTTCCAGCTGAAGAAAAACAGCCCCAAAGCATGATGCTGCCACCACCATGCTTCACTGTAGGTATGGTGTTCTTTTGGTGATGAGCAGTGGTGTTTTTGCACCAAATATACCTTTTGGAATTATGTCCAAAAAGTTCAACCTTGGTTTCATCAAACCATAACACATTTTCCCACATGCGTTTGGGAGATTTCAGATGTCTTTTTGTAAAATTAAGCCAGGCTTGGATGATTTTCTTTGAAAGATAAGGCTTCCGTCTTGCCACCCTACCCCACAGCCCAGACATATGAAGACCGGAGATTACCACATGTACTGCACAGCCAGTACTTGCCAGAAATTCTTGCCGCTCCTTCAGTGTTGCCTCCGGCCTCTTGGCAGCCTCCCTGACCAGTTTTCTTCTTGTCTTATCATAAATTTTGGACGGACGTCCTGTTCTTGGTAATGTCAGTTGTGCCATGTTTTCTCCACTTGATGATGACAGTCTTCACTGTATTCCACGGTTTATTTAATGACTTGGAAATTCTTTTGTAAGCTTCACCTGACTGATATCTTTGAATAATGAGATCCCCCTGATGCTCTGGCAGCTCTTTGCAGACCATGGCTTGTGCTGGAAGATGTGGCTACAAAAATGTCAGGACAAGCCTACTAGAACAGCTGAACTTTATTTGGGGTTGATCAGAGGCACTTTAATTGGTGACAGGTGTGTGCTGACTCCAATTTAACATGAGTTTGAATGTAATTGGTTAAATCTGAACACAGCCACACCCCCAGTTATAAAAGGGTGTGCACACTTATGCAACCACATTTTCTCAGTTTTTACTTCACCTCCCTGAAAGATTCCTGTTTGTTTTTCAATTGCATTGCACAGGTTACAGGGCACATTAAAGGTGGAAAAAGTTGTGAAATTATTTGTCTTGCTGTCATTTTTTTTACATCACAAAAACCTGCCATCTGAACAGGGGTGTGTAGACTTATTATATCCACTGTAAATCTAGATCTACAGTCAAACACCCTGTGAGGTCATTATTCATTAAGTGTACGATGCCCAACTTAATGCTCAATGGCATTAATGCCATTCATAGCAATAGTTAATGCAGAAATGTTGCAATGATTGCATAATATTGTTATCTGATGGCTTCTTCTTCTTTTTCTCCTCCTCCTCCAACAGGATATCCTCCCCCCATATCACAATAATACAACTACCTTAGCCACACTATAGCAACCACCATAGATACCATAGCAACCACCTGCTACCCTTGCAACCACTTGGTATACCATACCAACCACTTATCAGCACCTTAGCAACCATATAGCAACACCTTAGCAACAACCAAAAGATCATAGCAACCACCATGGAGAACAGAAACCACCTAGCAACACGATAGAAACATCCTAGAAATGAACATTTTTGGAGCAGCATAAAGCAAATAAATCCAGGCTTCTTCCTGAGGAAAATGCATGATTGTGAAGCTTAAGCAATTCCTAGGTGGTTCCATTGGTGTTTCTAGGTAGTTGCTACGGTATTCCAAAAGGCACCTTATGGGATTTCCAATATTATGCTAACACCGTGCTAACAGGGGTGCTATTGCAACTGTACACGGACATTTGGAGCTCATAAGACGGACATGTAAAGCTCATCACTGCCTGTAACAGACAGTTGAGGTAGTGTGTGTGCGTTTCACAGTCCCTACATTGTCATGTTCTTATGTTGGAGATTAAAAGTGCACAGCTGGTGTGAAACATACTGTGATTATTTCAGCCACTGCACTGGGTAATGGCACATACCCACGTTTAAACACCTACGGCAAGTGTTTGGCTACACAGCTCACTTTATTTAATTTATTTATTTATTTATTTATTTATTGCTGTATCTGGAGAGGAGCTCGGAAATGTGATGGCTTCAGCATGTGACCTTTTAATATGCGTACAGTGACCCCTGTAGACCTCCCATCCAATATTATGACCACTAATGTTGGTTCTGATTAGAAACCAGAGCATAGTCCAGAGCCGTCATGCAGCATTTTAAATGGGAAACTTCAAACTGGATGAATAAGCTTAGGGTATTTGGTAAATTAGTTTGACGTGATGTGTCTTCGTGACCGTCGTCGTTCTGATTTTTGGTACATTTAGGGAGCGACTTGCGTAAAGCAAATGGATTTTAATGGACTAAATACTTCCTGTCACAGTAAAACAAATGGCAGCAGTGGGTCTATAATTTAAACAATTACTGTCAGCTCCCTGTAATCCCCCCGGAGAACACAAAGCCGTTAATACGATGAATCAGGAAGCAAAGGAGGTAGGACTTAAAAGATTTTATATGCATTTATTCTTTTCTTTTTAGAGCCATTGTTTACGTTGTGCAGAGTGGTGTATGTAATAGTAAGAAGGTTCATAGGACTGATTTTAGGCACAGCTGGTCCAGTTCTACGCTGCCATTATAGAGTCCATCATTATCACACTCTCCATCTGCGACTGGCTCAGCTCTGCACGCTCACACACCAAGTGTGAGCTACAGGAAAAACGATGTGATGTGTGAAGAAAATCATCGGCTGTTGGCTCTCCACCCCTCACGACCTTAAACTCCTCTAGAATGAGGAAAGTTATGGCTTCAGGGGATCAGAAGTGGTTCTGCTTTGGCATCGCTGAATTTTTGCCCGTATATGTTTTGTCTTGTATTGATAATGCAGTTATGTAGTTATCTGTATTTGGAGAATACAAAGTTTCCCAGTCAATTAAGCTGAAGTGCAATCCTGGTCACTCCGAGAGCAGCATTCCAGCTGCAGCCTAATGTAAACACACTCACAGGGACCCTGGGAATAGTGGCGTGTGAGGCTATGGGTGACCTTGCTCCGTATCTCTGCTAAGCCCCCACGCAACAGTCCCTGAGTGGATTCCCTGTGTCAGGCTGGAAACCCTGGTGACGCATGTAAAAGGTCTAGAGTTATAATTTATTTCGTCACATTTGGCATTTTCAGAAGCTTTTTTTCCTTGTAAAAAAGTGTCAATGTTCATATACTGCTAGCATTGATGGTTTTCATGCCGACTTGATTTGTCACTGACTCACAATTTCTCAATTAGAAAAAAAATATTTTAAGTGTCCATTAAAATGAACTTTCTTGATGAATCACCTGTTTGTCTTCTTCTTCTTTCAGCTGCTCCCTTTAGGGGTCGCCACAGCGGATCATCTGCCTCCATCTTGCCCTATCCACTGCCTCCTCTACTTTCACACCAACCATCTCCATGTCCACCTTCACTACATCCATAAACCTTCTCTGAGGTCTACCTCTTCTCCTTCTACCCGGCAGCTCCATCTCCAGCATTCTTTGCCCAATATATCCACTATTCCTCCTCAACACATGTCCAAACCATCTCAACCTGGCCTCTCTGGCTTTATCTCCAAACTGCTCCACCTTCACTGTCCCTCTGATCTGCTCATTTCTAATCTTGTCCATCCTGGTCACTCCCAACGAAAATCTCAGCATCTTCATCTCCGCCACCTCCAGCTCAGCCTCCTGTCTTTTAGACAGAGCCTCCAAACCAGACATCATAGCAGGACGCACTGCTGTCTTGTAGACCTTCCCTTTCACTCTTGCTGCTATCCTTCTGTCACACATCAGCCCTGACACCCATCTCCACCCACTCCATCCTGCCTGCACCCTCTTCTTCACCTCTTTTCTACACTGTCCATTGCTCTGGATGGTTGACCCAAGATATTTGAAGTCCTCCACCTTTATGACCTCTACTCCTTGCATCTTCACCTTTCCACCTGCGTCCCTCTCATTCACACACATGTATTCTGTCTTGTCTCTACTGACCTTCATTCCTCTCCTCTCCAGTGCAAACCTCCACCTCTCCAGATTCTCTTCCACCTGCTCTCTACTCTCACCACAGATTACAATGTCATCTGCAAACATCATGGTCCATGGAGCCTCCTGCCTGACCTCATCTGTCAACCTGTCCATCACCATTGCAAACAAGAAGGGGCTCAAAGCTGATCCCTGATGTAACCCCACCTTCACCTTGAAACCATCTGTCACTCCAACTGCACACCTCACCACTGTCTCACTATCCTCATACATGTCCTGCACCACCCTAACATACTTTTCAGCTACACCAGCTGTTTGTATGATGTTGATAATGCAGATTTGAACTTATCCTATTATGGTTCCTCCTACAGCAAGAAATGTATTGTTTGCCAATGCATTGTTCTTATTGTTCTTAAAGGCTTCTTGGTTGATCTTTTACAATAAAGGATTTTCATTTTTGGAAAACATTGCGTGTCAGTTAGGGCCATTTTTTGCCCTACTTGTTGTATATTGAGCTTATGAATGTTTTAACTTGGACTCGGTCATTTATTTTACAACCGCAATTCCAAAAAAGTTGGGGCGCTGGGTAAAATGTAAATAACTAAATGTAAACAGAATGAAATGATTTGCAAATCTCACAGACCCATAATTTATTCACAACAGAGCATGGAGCAAATACCAGATGTAAAAAGTGACCAGTTCATGAAAAGCATTGACTCATTTAGAACTCAATGGCAGCAACACATCTCAAAGTTGGGATGGGGGGCAACAGAAGGCTGGAAAGGTAAGTGGTACTAATAAACAGCTGGAGGAGAAATTTGCAACTAACTGACATGACTGGGTATAAAAAGAGCATTTTAGAGAGGCCGAGTCTCTCAGGAGCAAAGATGGGAAGAGGTTCACCAATCTGTGAAAATCTGCATCTAAAAATTGTGGAACAATTTCAGAAAAATGTTCCTCAAAGTGAAATTGAATGTCAAACCATCTGCAGGATATATCATCAATTCTGAGCATCTGGAGTAATGCCTGTACTCAAGGGACAAAGCCAACAGTCAATATTGGATGCTCGTGATCTTTGGGCTCTGCATTAAACTGTCTGAACACAGTTCACTGTGCAATCCACAAATGCAAGTTAAAGCTGGATCAACATGATCCTGAAACGCTGCCGCCTTCTCTGGGCCAAAGCTCGTTAAAATGGACTGAGGCAAAATGGAAAACAGTTCTGTGGTCAGAATCTAAATTAATTCTTTTTGGAAACAACACAGATGGTGTGTCCTGCGGACTCCAGAGGAGACGGACTGTCCAGCTTGTTATCAGCGCATATTTCAAAAGTCAGCATCTCTTATGGTCTGGCGCTGCATTAGTGTCTATGGCATGGGCAGCTTACACATCTGGAAAGGCTCCATCAGTGCTGAACAGTATACAGAGGTTTTAGAACATCTGCTCCCATCCAGACAATGTGCCTTTCAGGGAAGGCCTTCATATTTCAGCAAGGCAATAAACCACACACTGCATCCATGACAACAGCATGGCTTCACAGAAGAAGAGTCCAGGGGCTGAACTGGCCTGCTTGAAGTCCAGACTTTCATCAACAGAAAACATTTGGCGCATCATGAAATGAAAAATCTGGCAAAGACGACTCACGACTGTTGAGCAGCATCAGATAAGAATGGAATAACATTTCTCTCCCAAAACTCCAGCAACTGGTCTCCTCACTTCCCAGAACGTTGTTAAAAGACGAGATGCTGCACAGTGGTGGACACGGCCCTGTCCTAACTTTTCTGAGATGCGTTGCTGCCATTAAGTTCTACATGAGTTCATATTTTTCATGAAAAAGGTCAAATGTCTCACTTTCAGCTTCTGGTATGTGTTCTGTTCTTTTGTGAATTAAATAAGGATCTATATTTTAGATTTGTAAATCATTGCTTTCTGTTTTATTCACATTCATTTGCAACCCCTTTTCCAAAAATGTTGGGACATTGTGCAAAATGTAAATGGAAAAAAATGCAATGATGTGCAAATCATTTTAACTATTTATTTAAAAACAGTACACAGATTAAAATCAGACATGGTTCTGTAGTGGAAATCACTGCATGGGCTCAGAAACACTTCTGAAAACCACTGACTGTGAACACAGTTCATCACTGCATCCACAAACGCTGTTAAACTCTAAAACACAAAGAAGAACCCAAATATAAACAGGACCCAGAAACGCTGCCACCTGACTAGACTGAAAGAACAAAAATGCTCAAGTTCTGCTTGTTGCCAACGTGACTGATTGAAGTCTAGGTCTTATTCAGCCTGCACATTTTTATCAAGGACCTATCAGATCTATCAAGACCAATCTGAGAAATGGAGCATAGAATAGAAAATCTGGCTGAATTACTGAATTTATTCACAAGCTAAGGAGGCATAAACAAATTTAAAGCACCTCCTAAAAGGTCATTTTTACTGAAACTACTGTTAACTAGCAGCATTACACATAGGAGTCCAAACAAGCTTTCCAACAAAGATCACAAATGTTCAAATTCTTAGGAGTATTAGAGAATTAGAGTATTAGAGTACGTTAGTACATAGTAAACTACTTTCATTATATGATCTAGACTCTCAAAAAAGTTAATTGTTAAAAGTTTTCACTCACCCATCCAAGTCATTGAATTCAGGTGTTCCAGTCACTTCCATGGCCACAGGTGTATAAAGCCGAGCCCCTCGGCCTGCAGACTGCTTCTACAGACATTAGTGAAAGAATGGGTCGCTCTCAGGAGCTCAGTGAATTCCAGCGTGGTACCGTGATCGGACGCCACCTGTGCAGCAAGTCCAGTCGTGGAATTTCCTCACTACTAAATATTCCACAGTCCACTGTCAGTGGGATTATAACAGAGTGGAAGTGAGCCTTACATCACCAAGCGCAATGCAAAGCGTGGAATGCAGTGGAGTAAAGCGCCGCCACTGGACTCTAGAGCAGTGGAGACGAGTTCTCTGGAGTGACCAATCACGCTTCTCCGTCTGGAAATCCAATGGACGAGTCTGGGTTTGGCGGTTGCCAGGAGACGGTTCTTGTCTGACTGCATTGTGCCGAGTGTAAGGTTTGGTGGAGGGGGGATCATGGTGTGGGGTTGTTTTCAGGAGTTGGGCTCGGCCCCTTAGTTCCAGTGAGAGGAACTCTTAAAGCTTCAGCACCAAGAGATTTTGGACAATTTCACGCTCCCAACTTTGTGGGAACAGTTTGGGGACGGCCCCTTCCTGTTCCAACATGACTGCGCACCAGTGCACAAAGCAGGTCCATAAAAACGTGGATGAGCCAGTTTGGTGTGGAAGAACTTGACTGGCCTGCACAGAGTCCTGACCTCAACCCCATAGAACACCTTTGGGATGAATTAGAGTGGAGACTGTGAGCCAGGCCTTCTCGTCCAACATCAGCGCCTGACCTCACAAATGTGCTTCTGGAAGAACGGCCAAAAATTCCCATAAACACTCCTAACCCTTGTGGAAAGCCTTCCCAGGAGAGCTGAAGCTGTTGTAGCTGCAAAGGGTGGGCCGACATCATATTAAACCCTATGGATTAAGGATGGGACGTCACTCAATTTCATAGGCGTGTGAAGCCAGATGGGCGAATACTTTTGGAAATCTAGCATAGAATTATAGCTCACAAGGAGAGGTTGACATTAGCAGACAAGCTAGCTAATGTTAGGGTCAGTCAGCCAACTCATTCACATTTACTGACACACTCTATTATAATGCACATTTTCTACTGAATATACTGACAGTTTTTTGCAGTAAATGCATTAATCATGAAACACTCCTTATAACTCCAGTGTGAGTGGGCGAGGCTAAACTGCTGTAGCCTGAAGACGAATAGATATAAATTCATTGACCGGCTGTTTTTCACTTAATGGTAACACTTTATTTGGAGGGTCCACCGTGGATTCTTTGTAAATGTTCAGTATCTCTTTAAATAACATTCAACTAAATATCCATTAAATGCAACTGACTGAAGTTGAATGTTACTTGGATGGTCCACTGTAGGAGTTTTGTAAATGCTCGGTTGGCCTTTAAGTAATATTCAACTCAATACCCATTAAATTCAAGTTAAATGTGAGAGAATGTTTTAAATCTAACCCTAAACCCTAAACCTAAAGGGTTAGGTTTAGGGTTTAGGGTTAGATTTAAAACATTTAAAACATTTAAAACATTCACCTCAACCTCAAGGTAAAACCTACATCAACTCCCACCCCTAATGTTGTTAATCAACTGAACATCAGAGAGTTTCTTAATGATTTAAGACTCTGCAGAGCATCTATAGGAGACCATCCAAATAAAGTGTGGCCCACTTCATTTCCATACATGGACTCAGGAGTGAATGGTATAATTGGAATCTCAGCAATGTTTACATATTACATCTTTTTTTGAAGAAGAAGGAAATGAAGTTTTCTAGGATGTGCCTTTTCTTTACAGTAACTGCCCCC
Source organism: Pygocentrus nattereri (assembly GCF_015220715.1). Lineage (NCBI taxonomy): Eukaryota > Metazoa > Chordata > Actinopteri > Characiformes > Serrasalmidae > Pygocentrus > Pygocentrus nattereri. The sequence continues at coordinate 621,460 of NC_051224.1, forward strand.
GCCTCCCAACCAGGCTGAGCATTTAACTCGCCTCTGAGTCACTTCTTTCTCAAGCTTAGGCTGATAAAACGCAAAAAAAGCAACAGCCTTGTTTACTAGTCTTCCCTCATGCCTGCCCTTGAAACACGCACACAGTCTGCTCTCTTTGGGTCATGCATCATTAATACACACACAGACGCACACAGCTGCTGACCGGCATCAGAGCAGCGCACGGTGTGAGTCAGATGTGTTTGTTACAGGACGGCCCGTCTGTAAAGTACTTGTGGAGAGGATGGCGAGAGCTTCTATCCATGCTGTGCGCTGTGGTCATACGTGGCTGGGAGCACTGTGTCTGTCCCACTTTCACTCTGGCTCACCTTTACTTACAGCTCTCCGCCTCACTCTCAATGGATGGGAGTGAGGAGGAGATTAAGGATCCTGACGGGTCCAGAAGTTCCAACTGCTCATTAACCCTTTAATTTAACTTTGCACTTTGTAGTTCTTCTGGACAATATTAACACGTGCCACAGTTTTTTTTTACTTTTGAGCCTCAACATATTTAGACATCTATTAATGGTAAAAAACGTTAGTGTCGCCTTAAATTCCATTTATTTACAGTTAGCCTAGAATCAAAACACTGCAGATACCCTGTGTGAACTGACTTCCCTGTATGTCTTTGAATCCGTCAGCTATGAGCTCATCTGTTGCTTTTCGGATGGCAGTTTCCTCCTCCAAAGAACCCGTTCACCCAACTTGCGTATTGATGTGGGAAGGAAAAAGCAGGGCGATTATTGTAGTTATAACCATCAGCTGGAGTCTGTTGACTTTAGCCTATTTTACAGGTGTTTCTGAACACATCTCTGGGTTACCTGTACATGCTTAAACTGAAGTGAACCACAATTAGTACAGAGTTATTTGACTGGACTGTTCACTTATTTCTCAGCCATGATCAAAATAGCATCCACGTCACAGTTCAGCTAGTTTGTTGTACATCAACAATTTCTTTGCGCCTGACTTCATCTTCTGCCTTTAAAGGGAGTTCATGTGATGCCTCCTGGTGGGAAAATTGTTTTTCCGAGCAAACCAAGTCCGCCTGTGAGCAGCAATTCTTTAGCACCTCGGCATGAGAGAGACACAATGAGAGACACAAATCAACAAGATATCACAGCTAAAAATGTTTTCCAAATGAGCAGACCTTTAAAAGATCCGTTGGCAAGGAAGCTCAGAAAAGCTCAGACTGACAGGCCACCTGGCTCAGCTTTCCATCCAGCTGGGACATAAAACCCATGGCCGTTCCACTGCATCCGTTTGCAAGCTGCTTGAGCAAACTTCCTTGTCATATGCCAGTTTCTGTGCAAGGGAAAATGTGTCTTCTGTATAATATTTGAAGGGGCAGAGGGGCAAAATGTTGGTTTAGTGTTTTCAAGTCTAGAAAGGATGGGTTAATTATTTCAGATCTCACTAAAATTGTAGTTTCCAATCATTTAAAACTGGTTTAAGTAAGTTTCTGAAGCTCTTGGCGAAGCTGTGGTTTGCATGATTATAAAATCATGGGAAGCAGCAATTTTAACGAGGTCAAGACTGACGAACAGAGGTGATGCTTTAATATGCAAGGACCACTGTTGGATTTTGGCAGAGCAAAAATCAGTTGGACTGGCCAAAAGAAGGAGAAACCTTTATGTTTAATAGGATATTAAACTAAATTGTTAAACTGCTGGAGGTTTCAGGTGGTAACACCCACGTTTTTTTCTGTTAGCTACCAATACTTCATTTAGAAGTCCTACAGAAATGCGTAGCTAGTCCAAGCCTTGTTTCCACCCCGTGCAGTGGTCTGAGTCGCACACTCCAGTATAGAAATCTGATTAAGAAATCCATAAAACGAGCTGGATTTTAGCTCAGTAATCAGACTTCCGAGTGCATATAAACTCTTACTCAGACTTCTTTCAGATTTATCAGTCAGTGCATGCACAAGAACAAACCACCGTCCCAGAAAGGACATGAAGTTTGAGTTTTATTACATTAACATCATGTTTATTGCACAATTGCAAAGCAGAAATTCAATTACTCATCGTCTGACTCATGTAGGCCCAGAGTTTCCCCATTATCTGATTACATTCATAGCATTTGGCAGACGCTCTAATCCAGAGCAACTTAGTTGGATCATTTTCACACAGGTAGGCCAAGGTAGTGTTAGGAGTCTTGCCCAAGGACTCTTATTGGTATAGCCTAGGGTTTTTACCTGGGCGGGGCACTGAACCCCCGTCTACAGCGTCGGAGGCAGAGGCGTTATCCACTACACTAACCAACCACCGATTACTCAAGTGCATGCAAACTCGATCAGATTACTGACAAAATCTGATTTTCTGCAGTTTTTGGAGTGTTAAAAGTGTAAACATACTCGTTGATATACAGTGAGATGCGGTCACTGATGTGCTAATCTGATAGCTACGCATTTATTTCACAGTAATTTTATCAGTCAACTGAGCACCGGTTGCTGAGTAATAACCCACCTCACACCACATTAGCACAGAAAACTGAAAGTGGATACATTAGGTCATTTCTGTAATAGAATATTTGACCTGCAGCTCATTCGGTCAGATTCTGAAGAGGAGGCAGAAGGTCGACATCAACTTCCAAGCCTGTTCTCCAACCTAACTTTTTGGTCGGCAACTGTGACGAACCAACTTAAACTGAAATTTAACCGTGAAATGTTTAACAGACTGACTGAAACTTTCAATATACGTTCATGTTAATCTGGCAAATATGGAAAAGGCTGAGCTGAGCTTGATATTGCGGCAGCTGTGCAGCTGTAACGCTAACGGCTGCTCCTTTCCTGTGCCAGTATTACAGCATATTCGATACTGGGGCTTTGGTCTTTATTTTGCAGACCTATCATATAAAAGCAATAGAACAATCGAGGCCATGATGTCATTCAGGATATCACCCTCCCTCTCATGCTTGACTGCATAATTATATAACGGGTTAGAGCGAGGAGCCAGTCAGACTTTATAACTGGAATGATCCATTTAATAAAGAATTATGCTGGATGCCTGAATACCGTCTGCAGCAGGTGAACGGTCAGCCTTGATTACTTTGGTTACTGTAACAGGTCTGGAATGTATGTACTTTCTGTACACAAGAACACAAAGCATATCGTATAGAACAGCTGACTGAGCTGTGCTGGGCTGCTTTGTGTGGTTCCTCCTTATCTTTAGACGTGGCCTCAGTGGAGTTCCCTGCTGCCTTGTTCTCTGCAGCTGTACATGGGGACAGTCATGAGTTCAGAGCTGTCCTTGTCTGAAACGCACAGTGCCGTCATGTTGTGGAACAGACATTTTTTAAAGGTGGTGAGTGGGTGCTGAACGAGATTTAGACTAATACTCAGGCTACTACAGAATGATTCAGGCGTGACTGGCCCTTTGTTTTAGTTGCTCATCGACTTCACTTGGTCATACTGTTGGGTTACAGATGGTGGCGGGGGGGGAGGAGAGGGAGAGAGGGAGAGAGAGAGAGAGAGGGAGGAGAGGGAGAGAGAGAGAGAGAGAGAGAGAAGGAGAGAGGGAGAGAGGGAGAGAGAGAGAGAGAGAGAGAGGGAGAGAGAGAGAGAGAGAGAGAGAGAGAGAGAGGGAGGAGAGGGAGAGAGGGAGAGGGAGAGAGAGAGAGGAGAGGGAGAGAGAGAGAGAGAGAGAGAGAGAGAGAGAGAGAGAGGGAGAGAGAGAGAGAGAGGGAGGAGAGGGAGAGAGGGAGAGAGAGAGAGAGAGAGAGAGAGAGGGAGGAGAGGGAGAGAGGGAGAGGGAGAGAGAGAGAGGAGAGGGAGAGAGAGAGTGAAAGAGAGAGAGGGAGGGAGAGAGAGAGTGAAAGAGAGAGGGAGGAGAGGGAGAGAGAGAAGAGAGAAAGAGCGAGCGAGAGAGAGAGAGAGAGAGAGAGAGAGAGAGGGAGAGGGAGACACACACACAATAATCACTGCTTATTCAAATAAATAAAAGCTGCCACGTTGACAGAGAAGGGCCGTTTACTCTCCCTATATATATATATTACTACAGAATGATTCAGAATGATATATATATATATATATATATATATATATACACACAGACACAGAAAATTGGTATCAAAACATTTGTTCAAATGGAGTCGATGTCTCAGTGGACCCACATCTGACCTTTACTCTTGCCCCTGAGGTACGTGTGGGTTTATACACCTAACACATTCATAATTTCACATACAGCCTGTCTTTAAAATGAATCCGGCTGTTTTTGTTAATATGCCTTTAAGCCCGACCTGTTGTGATTTGCTGCCTAAGTCAAAGCGGTCTGGGATGAAACAGCGTAAATGACCAGGGCTGGATTGTTATAGGCTGACTGGGCAGTTGTATGTAAAGGTTTAAATGCAACTCTGAGTGGACCGTTTCTGCGGCTCAGTTTCTATAGATTGATTTTGGACTGGGGAGTAAACGGTATGTTTTGAGACTTTAATGTGTGTGCATACTAGATTAAACTCTGGCAACATAAAAACCACTGGAGTTACTAGCGAATTAGTTTGTCATTTATTTTTAGTCATAACTTTAGACTTTGTACTCAAAAAATGGAAAATGTAACACCCTTGAAAGTAAAGCTACGAACAAGGGTTCTCCGTGCCACGAAAGAACCACGTTTGGTTCCCTACAGGGTCTTTCAGGGGATACTCAAATAGCCTATTTCTTTAGGCCCCCTAGTGGCAGAATGGACATCATTCAATTTATCATTCTTTCCCTTCAAATGAACTAGGACTAACTGTGTGAAACTTTCTGACTCTGGAATGAGCTGCTAGTCAGCAATGAGGAGTAAAGTTGGACTGGTGACCTCTACACAAAGATGACCATTCCCAGATAAAACGGACAGCAGTTCTGCTGTCCATCTTGATATGAAAAGATCAATAGCAATAAAAACAAAAGAACATTGATGTAAATACAATAAAAGCTCACTTATGAAGATGAGAATCAATTTATTTCCATGTTTTATATAATACACATTTTAATGTAAATGTACTCCATATATTTCAAACATTACTGAAGGAAAATACATAGTTCAGCTGAAGGACCTCCTTTAATACAAGGGGAAATTACATTATATGGTCAGTGAGACGATTAAAGAATGAGATAAAGTGTAATGGACCTGTTTGAAGTTTGAAGAACCTCCAGATAATGTAGAGATTTTATAAATCAGACTGCCTAAGCCAGGAGCCCTTCAGAAAGCTTTCCGTTTAAGAGTGCAGCAGTTAGATTGTGGCTTTGGTTTGAGTCAAATTACATGTGTGATTACTGATTTTCATCTATTTACTAATTAGGTCAGTGCTTGTGTCTGTGTGTCCTTCCATATGAAAAACGCTGACCGTAGGTGAGGGGGCAGTATTTATAAGGCTACACAGACCCATCTGCTCGGGTGTTGATGTGGAAAAAATGTGTGAGTCGTGAGTCTCACTAGGACCGCTTACTGGAGCTTTACTCACCAGCGTAGGGAAACTCAGTGTTGGACTCGGATTACAGACAAGAATCGGAAGAACAAGGACAACCAGGAAGGCACACGGGTATAAAGACAAACGTTCCACAGATGTGAAAGGCAAAAGCTAAAATACGGAATGCTCTGGGAACACGGCACACAGTGGAACCAGCACCTAGAACATCGATCACGAACCCTGCAGCATCTCTGGAGTTTGGCTACATCTAATCAAGCCTGAACGTTCCAACGAATAGCAGTGACTCATCTAATGTCCTCCAGCATGTCTGGAACAATTAAAGCCTTCGCTTTCGAAAACAGTGACATAATGTGTGTTTGGATTCAGGCTGTGAACATCAGGTTCAAAAGTGCTGCAGGTTTTATGGACAGAACGAGTTATTGTTTCCGCCGTCTCGTAATTTGTCATGGTTGGATGTTGGACCTGCCACAGAAGAAATTTTATATTAGAAATAAGCCTCTATTTCTTTCTTCATCTCTCTATCTGCAACAATATTTATAGCACTCGGAAGCATTAAAGCATATGTAACCATGGTGATCTGATAAGGACTGAATCCGGATTGGAACCAATGCTGCGATTTCATACAGAAAATGTGCAGTGAACACATTTGTTTGCACTCCTGACTTTTCCATCATTAATGTTATTAAACCAAGATATTCCACGGCACTGGGCCCACTTTATTATTGGAAACTCTCTGAGTGGGCAGGTATTCTTTGCAGTTCATGTAAAGTAAAGCTAGATATGGCTCCTAATTTCCGTTTAAACACACTACTTCTAACTATGGCAATAGTGGGTGGAGTGTTGTCTGCTGAACCATAAAACAGTGTGTGTGTGTGTGTGTGTGTGTGTGTGTGTGTGTGTGTGTGTGTGTGTGTGTGTGTGCATGCGCATGAAATTCAGCAGAAGGACCGTTCTTTTTGCCCTGAAGCTATTGCTCTTTTTTCCCCAGTTATTCTTTTCTTCTGTTTATTTTGAAATCAATGCTTTTTGTGAGAAGAACAAAGGCATCAGGGGTTTTCCACCACACTCCTGTCTTTCCTATGTTGGAAAATAATAGGATTTTCCTGTGCTTACATAATCATGGCATTAACATTTATGATGTCTAACATGACCTTTTTTGCAGCTCGCTAGACTCAGACACCTGTACAGTACTGTGCAAAGTCCAACACCATTCAGTTTCAGTTTTCAAAGAAATGTGCAGGAATATTTCTCCACGCCTCTAAAGTCTCCAAGCCTCTCAGCGAGGCTTTGTCTGCTACACATCCTTTCAGACTTCTCACGGCGGAAAGACGAGGAGAAGCAGCTGTGGGTCCATCACATCAGAGGTCAGTTACCTCATGTGTAATCTTCTCCAAAGCTGAATGGAAATGAAGTGATCCCATGTGTCAGAACTAATAATCCAACATTAGTCATTAGTACCTGAGCTCACTAATGCTCCTATGGCTGAACACAATCAAATCCTCACAGCAGTGTTCCAACATGCGCTGTAAAGCCTTCCCAGACGTGTAGAGGTTGCAAATATTTGCACTTTGTTCACTATACACGGGTCAGCCATAACATCCTGACCGCCTCCTCGTTTCTACACTCACTGTCCACTTTATCAGCTCCACTGACCGTATAGCTGCACTCTGTAGTTCTACAGTTACAGACTGTAGTCCATCTGTTTCTCTGATACTCTGTTACCCTGTTCTTCAGTGGTCAGGACCCCCATGGACCCCCACAGAGCAGGGACTGTTTGGGTGGTGGGTCATTCTCAGCACTGCAGTAACACTGACGTGGTGGTGGTGTGTTAGTGTGTGTTGTGCTACCAACACAAACTGTGCAGCAGCAGATGAGTTGTTATCTCTGACTTTACATCTACGAGGTGGACTGACCAGGCAGGAGTGTCTAATAGAGTGGACAGTGAGTGGACACAGTGTTTAAAACCTCCAGCAGCACTGCTGTGTCTGATCCACTCGCACCAGCACAACACACCACCACCACCACCATAAAAGCTTCTAGAGTCTTCCATCAACACAATGGTTGTAACTCCTGGTTCTGAGGTTCTTTGGCTCTGCATAGTTTAGTGTTTCCCCCAGTTGAACTCAGGAAGGACTTGTTCATGAGCTGCTGAGCTGAATCAGGTGCACTGAAGCAGGTAGATCAGTAGAGTGCTCAGTGCTGTGGGAGCAACAGGATCAAATCCAGAAACCCTGAGCTAAAAAGTAATGAACAGACGTCTGGCTCCCTCTAGTGGAAGAATGGACAATTCCTCACACGCTCCCCTGACCTTACACAGGAGCACTCTGAAAAAGAAAAGTGAAATCCATCAGTTGAAAGGTTCTTTAAGGAAAGTGGTTCTTTCACTAAAAATCTCCTTTAAACACCTTTAATTCTAAAACGTGGTCTTGTGTAAGGCCAGGGGGAGCATTTGTCCTTTAATGGGTATTATTTATTCCCTGCACTGCACTGCTGCTGTTAGAACAATACTGTTTACATCTATTACTGCACAGAGTACAAATTAGATTTTTTATAAATTTATCAAGTAAATTGAGAAATAAACCATAGTTATGCAATAAAATGTGCAGAAGTGTGTTCCTCGTACAGGATGTGGGAACCTAATCAACAAAACCATGTCGTTTGACCAGGGAAGCACAAATCCTTGCCTACATCTGTATGTAGATTATTCTGATCTAATAGGTGAAATATTCTAATAGGTGGAGCTGAGCTGCTGGAAAAATGCAATTATTTTCATGATTTCCCCTGCGACCCTGACGGGGAAGCGGATTAGGATGGATGGATGGATGGATTTCATGAAAGCGGTTGTTTCTAGCATATTTTGGGCTGTGTGGACTGCAGACATCAAATTGCTTACATACAACAAAGACTTAATAAAAAAAAAAATAAATAAAACATGAAAAATTCCATGTTTAATTATTAGTCTATCGTACAGGTAAAAAAGGGAAACGTCTGGCTACAGCGCCTAAAGCGTCTGGCTCTGTTCCCACAAAGTTGGGAGCGTGAAATTGTCCAGAATCTCTTGGTGCTGAAGCTTTAAGAGTTCCTTTCACTGGAACTAAGGGGCCGAGCCCAACTCCTGAAAAACACCCCCACACCATGATCCCCCCTCCACCAAACTTTACACTAGTTCTCCTGGCAACCGCCAAACCCAGACTCGTCCATCGGATTTCCAGACGGAGAAGCGTGATTGGTCACTCCAGAGAACACGTCTCCACTGCTCTAGAGTCCAGTGGCGGCGCTTTACTCCACTGCATTCCACGCTTTGCACTGCGCTTGGTGATGTAAGGCTTGGATGCAGCTGCTCGGCCATGGAAACCCATTCCATGAAGCTCTCTACGCTGTTCTTGAGCTGATCTGAAGGCCACATGAAGTTTGGAGGTCTGTAGTGATGGACTCTGCAGAAAGTCGGTGACCTCTGCGCACTATGCCCCTCAGCATCCGCTGACCGCTCTGTCATTTTACGTGGCCGACCACTTCGTGGCTGAGCTGCTGTCGTTCCCAATCACTTCCACTTTGTTATAATCCCACTGACAGTGGACTGTGGAATATTTAGTAGTGAGGAAATTTCACGACTGGACTTGCTGCACAGGTGGCGTCCGATCACGGCACCACGCTGGAACTCACTGAGCTCCTGAGAGCGACCCATTCTTTCACTAATGTCTGTAGAAGCAGTCTGCAGGCCTAGGGGCTCGGCTTTATACACCTGTGGCCATGGAAGAGACTGGAACACCTGGATTCAGTGATTTGGATGGGGGAGTGAAAACTTTTGGAAAGTGTATTTTATTCCTGTGAATAAAGAAATTCAGTTTGGTCACTTGTCAGGTTAACTTAATTCATATTAATTGTGTAAAATACTGAGTTTAATGTGGCCAGATGAGCTCCTGTACTGCCATCTGGCCACATGAATTCTGCTGTCTACCAAAAAATCCTGAAGGAGAATATCCGGCCATCAGTTTGTGACCTCAAGCTGAAGTGCACTTAGGTTCTGCAGCAGGAGAATGATCCAAAATCACACCAGCAGGTCCACCTCCGAACGGCTTAATAAAAATAAAATGAAGTCTTCGGAGTGGCCGAGTCAAAGTCCTGACCTGAACCCGATTGAGATGCTGTGGCATGACATTAATAAGGCGGTTCATGCTCGGAAACCCTCCCATGTGACTGAATTCCAATTCTGTAAAGAGGAGTGGGCCAGAATTCCTCCACAGCGCTGTGAAAGACTCACTGCCAATTATCGCAAACGCTCGATTGCAGTTGTTGCTGCTGAGGGTGGAACAACCAGTTATTAGGTTTAGGGGGCAATCACTTTTTCACACAGGGCCCTGTAGGTTTGGATTTCTTTTTCTCTGAATAATAAAGACCTTCAAATATTTAAACGCATTGTGTTTGCGTTATTTGTCTAATGTGTACATTTCTTTGGTGATCTGAAACATTTGTGTTAAACATGCAAAAGAATAAGAAATCAGGAAGGGGCCAACACTTTTTCACACCACTGTATCGCTAGTCTTCCTCAACTTTACGGTCATGCTCAAATACCCTAGACATTACTGCTTTTTACCCTTGATCTCCTCCATAATGTGAAAATTGACCTCAGCAGTGCCACAATGCCAGCTGTGCCAATCCCAGAGGCGAGGAGAAATGACTGCTCCAAACATCTGGCCGAAGTGACCGAGTGGGTCGTGTTCAGTAAACGGCTCGTATTCTGCCAGTTGGATTTTGCTAACCAACGTATGGTACAGTGCATTGAGCCATACAGAACCATCCAACCAGTCTTCCGGGCTTAAAGACATAGAAACCAAAGCAGTGACCAAAACCCTAGGACTGTAATAAAACAGGACACGGCTCCTTTAATAACCACAATCGCATTCAGCTTTATTGAGAAATGTATCGACACCTCTTGATAGCACAGTAACCACTACAGAGCCAAGTGACGATGTAGGTTCAGAACCAAGATCATTGGGTCCCCTGTTACTCGCTGGAGCTCCACAGCTGCTCTCCATCCCTGTCAATGACTAGCTTGCCATCATCACACAGGAACAGACGGCACCTTTCATGCTCGCCCTTCCGATGGGTGTTTGTGTGCCACTTTGCTGTGCCATCTTTTGTATACATGACCAAGTTGCAGTCGCGCTGCATGCAGAGGCGGTGGGCATTGGCAGCCCATGTATCAGATGCCCACACTGGCTTCCAGGCATAGACCACGAAGTTACTGTCCTCCTGCAACAGCGAGGGGAAATAAATAAAATAAATAAATAAAAAACCACACACACACAACCAAAAAACACACGTATAACACAAATTACACACATTCCAGCCTGGATCTTCTCAGTGAAGAGAAGTGAACACAGCCCTCTCTCTGCTCAGCATACTGGAAACAGATTCTCCACATTTCATGCTTTTTCCCCTGTTAACTTGAATTGAATTAACACTAAAAACTAAAAAAAATAAAAACCAGTAAAACACGTCATTTGATGAGGGACCTCAAACTTTTGCATATGACTTGTAATAAATAAAAAAAACTAATAAAATAAAAAAAATAAATAAATAATAATAATAATAATAATAAGTACTAATTATGTTATGGTCGATGTTCGCTGTAACTGAAATCCAGAGGCATTTCATACACAAATTGTGAAATATTCAGTCATGTTTAGATACTGTTAGCAATTTCTCTCAATAGCCACAATTTACACAGTTTATACATTTAATCCGGTAAAAAACTCCAACTATAGAAATTTTAAATGCACAAAATGTGCAGAATCTGGGTCTGCAACTGCCGCAACAACTAAAACCGTTTAACAATTAAACTTAAACTATTAAAGGATTTGCAGTTCCAATCCACCACAAGGTGGCAGGATCAGTAAAGAGAAAGTGAGAGGCAGCACCCAGGTATGCAGGCCAGCTGGACGCGCCCTCTGCGCCCTCCTATTAACAGGTCAGGAAGGAGAAACTTATTGCTGGACAGCAGTTACAGGACGGCGGGGAGCCGGACCCAAGAGCAGAAACGAGAACCAGTAAACTACTGGGGCACCGAGTTGCGTTTGGAAGGCTGACTGAGGCTGACTGAGGCTGACTGAGGCTGGCTGAGGCTGGCTGAGGCTGACTGAGGCTGGCTGAGGCTGGCTGAGGCTGACTGAGGCTGGCTGAGGCTGACTGAGGCTGACTGAGGCTGACTGAGGCTGGCTGAGGCTGACTGAGGCTGGCTGAGGCTGACTGAGGCTGGCTGAGGCTGACTGAGGCTGACTGAGGCTGGCTGAGGCTGACTGAGGCTGACTGAGGCTGGCTGAGGCTGACTGAGGCTCACTGAGGCTGGCTGAGGCTGGCTGAGGCTGGCTGAGGCTCACTGAGGCTGACTGAGGCTGGCTGAGGCTGGCTGAGGCTGGCTGAGGCTGGCTGAGGCTCACTGAGGCTGACTGAGGCTGACTGAGGCTGGCTGAGGCTGACTGAGGCTGACTGAGGCTGGCTGAGGCTGACTGAGGCTGACTGAGGCTGGCTGAGGCTGGCTGAGGCTGGCTGAGGCTGACTGAGGCTGACTGAGGCTGACTGAGGCTGACTGAGGCTGACTGAGGCTGGCTGAGGCTGACTGAGGCTGACTGAGGCTGGCTGAGGCTGGCTGAGGCTGACTGAGGCTGGCTGAGGCTGGCTGAGGCTGGCTGAGGCTCACTGAGGCTCACTGAGGCTGACTGAGGCTGACTGAGGCTGACTGAGGCTGGCTGAGGCTGGCTGAGGCTGACTGAGGCTGACTGAGGCTGGCTGAGGCTGACTGAGGCTGGCTGAGGCTGGCTGAGGCTGACTGAGGCTGACTGAGGCTGGCTGAGGCTGACTGAGGCTGACTGAGGCTGGCTGAGGCTGGCTGAGGCTGACTGAGGCTGACTGAGGCTGGCTGAGGCTGGCTGAGGCTGACTGAGGCTGACTGAGGCTGACTGAGGCTGACTGAGGCTGGCTGAGGCTGGCTGAGGCTGACTGAGGCTGACTGAGGCTGACTGAGGCTGGCTGAGGCTGACTGAGGCTGGCTGAGGCTGGCTGAGGCTGGCTGAGGCTCACTGAGGCTCACTGAGGCTGACTGAGGCTGACTGAGGCTGGCTGAGGCTGACTGAGGCTGACTGAGGCTGACTGAGGCTGGCTGAGGCTGACTGAGGCTGACTGAGGCTGACTGAGGCTGGACCCTTACAGCAGTACTGACTTTCTAAAGCTTTATAGTTATTTAGAAAACCCATTTGTTTCATGTTGTGCTCCTTCAAATGAGTCTTTAAACTCCATTCCTAACAACTGTGTGTTAATCAGACATTACTGTTCCTATTTAGGGAAAAGTTTGAAGGTAGGATTAGTCCCAAGTCAAAAACAGGCCTATAAAGTCATTTAATTGCAGAGCCACCGTCTGCTCGTGGTTTAACTTCAATTACTCCATGTAGAAATTAATAATTGAGATTTGCTAGAAAAGTAGAAAAACTATTAAACCTTCAATTTTACCAAAGTAACTTCAAAGTCAGATGCTCAAATCTGATTAAGTATATTCCAATTGTTAAACCTGTTATTAGCTTTAAACTGGTGGAAGCGTCGTTTTCACTCAGCACAGCTTTGTTTTCGTGCAGGACTGAAATTGCTGTCCATTTAAATTTGATAGATGTGTAGCACATCGTTTGAAGGGGTCAGGATGATGGAGAAAATGTACTCAAGCTAGAGTGATGGGTGGAGGTAGAAACCTGAAAGACGGCCTTGTACTGTCCATTGTTCGACATCAGGTAGTCACCCTTCCGCAGCTCATCGTTCTTGGACAGGAAGTTCCGGCTCATCCTGCTGAAACTGGAAACACAGTAAATGAGGTGCGGCACTTTTTGGGGAAAGGCCCGTTAATGGAGATGAGGAGATGGTGTTCGTGATGCAGTCTAAATGTATCCAGCTGTACTGGAGCACAATTCAAAGTGAAGGGCTTGAAGAGCTGCTCGGACACGAAAATCCCCACTACTGTAAAATTATAACATGCAAAGGAAACTTAAAACTAAAAGCCAACATTTGACACTCATTTGTCTTCATTTGGCAAAAAAATGCCTTAACCACTAGATTATACAGCAGAGACGTTTCACATGGCACCACGACCTGTGGCCCCAACAGCCTCCAAACATCCTCCGGATGTTGCAGCAGCATGTAAACTCATAGGAACATGGTTTGAAATGAACATTCCCTGAACATTATTTTAAAAGGTTTACTTTAAACATCATTAAATATCAGCCAATGTTATGAGAACATGCATTGCTAGCTGGGTACACACCTTATCCGATTGAAGCATTTCACTGGCTTATGAGACACTGATATGCAAAAAATGTGACATAGGTGGCATAATTAATAGAATGCCCATTTTTCTAATGCAGCTGTCTGAACACTAAACATTGCAAACAACCAGAGCCAGTCAGCATGTACGTCTTTACACTTCTCAACTGATGGTATCTTTACACCCAAACCTGATACTTTATAAACAAAGACGTTCACTTCTTACCTTTTTAGAGACTCGCTGAACTTGTGGAGAAAGATCTCAAGCTTCAGTGAGGCACATGCACAACAGCTCAGGCTTTTATAGTGAGGCCTCAGTTGACTCCTGCTCTGCACCTCACACTCAGAGCAGTTCTTGATAAAAAAAAAAAAAAAGGTGCCAAGTGTTCAGCGTTTAACCCGCGTGTGACCCAAACTGAGCTGACGCACAGGTTTTTTACTGTTACCACCACTAAGCACTTTTCATGCTGGTGGCAGCTCAAAGTGCTTTGCAGACAGGTGATAAAACAGTTACAGAAGAGATCATTAGTATTTCATTAGAATCAGAAGAAAAAAGATTAAATTACAAGATAAAAGTCACGAGACGTTCCGTTTTAGTGAAATGCTTAATGAGTTATAGAGAGACGTTTTTAGCTGCTTCTTAGAAGTGAGCTCTGAGCTCGACTGTGTAATAAAAGCTGGACTGAGCTCCACAGTTTAGAAGCAGAAGAACTGAGAGCCTCTCCACGTTCCCTGTTTTACAGCGGGCGTCTGTTGAAGGCCACTATCTGCAGATCTGAGATTACGTGCTGGAACATAAACAGACAGACACTCTGTAGGAAATGGTGCTCTAGGGTTGTTTTGAGCTTTAAAGACCAGAAGCAGAGCCTTGAAATCCATCGTGAATGATCCAGGCAGCCAGAGCAGCTCCTTTAAAGCGGGAGTGATGTACACGTGGTGTTTGTTAGGATGCTGCTGCATTTTGTACGAGCTGTAAGGGATGAGTAGTTTTCTTAGGGAGTCCAGTAAGAAGATGATTACAATAGTCAAGTCTACTTGTAACAAATGCATGAGCAAGTTTCTCTGTCGCTCAGAGAGACAAGGCTGAACTTGAGAAATATCACTAAAGTGATTAAAAGCTACTTCAGGTGAGAAATCTCAGGGTTTTTTACCTGCTGGTTTGGTTTATGAAGCTAAAGAACCAAATTTCCAATAATTGTTTCTGTACCAATGATCAGTAATTGTTTTTTCATGATTTAATTGTGCAACATCCAATGAGAAGCTGGTCAGTCTGTGTAGAGTCTTGATCTTCAGAAGGAATTAAAATGTATGGCTGGGTGTCGTCAGCATAGCTATGAAAATTTATACCATTCTTCCTAATAACCAAAGAAATACAAAGAAAAGCAAAAGGCCCCAAGACTGAACCTTGGGGGACTCCACAAGAAAACGGCAAGTTGTTTTGATGAATGATTTCCAAGTGAAACCATGAACTGCCTATTACTTAAATGATTTGAACCATTCAAGACGCTGGAGTAAAATCTTGGTCAGCAGTATCAAAAGCTGCACGAAGATCTAATAATCAAAATAGAAGGATTTTGTGCATCAGCGCTGAGCCTGAGGTCATTCATAACACGAATCAGTGCCGTCTCTGTACTACGGTTGGAACGAAAACCCGACTGAAGCATCTCAAATTGTTTGATTTAGACTTTAGACTTTACACAGAAAGGCAGGTTTGAAATTGGTCTAAAATGATTTAGTATGGAAGGATCCATGTTACTCTAAGCAGGAGGCTTCACCAGCATTTTAAAAACATCTGGAAAAACAATTTACAACAGTTAAAACATCATTGTGCATGCAATCAAAAACATCACTGCAACTTTCTCGAAACACATTTCTTCATTTCTTAATCTTGTTTATTTACATGCTACACTGAGATTGATGTTACCAGCTGGTGATGCAATGAAACCTGGTGAATTCTTTATCTTGCATATCAAACATCACAAGATAACTAACATGTTGAGGTCCTCATCCCCCAATGATGGGGGACAAATATGTTAATAAATATGTTTAATTTGTAGGATGGTCTGAATGCAGAATTCCTGAAAGTTTCTTGATGTGTAGATTCTCACATTAAAAACTGCACATTTTATAAATTCATGAAAAAAATAAGGACAGTGAGGACAGTAAACTTCTTTTTTTCTTCTTTAAAAAGTACTTGGGCTGAACCCCCTGATCTCGACACGCGCAAACGAGGCCCTTGATCGTCACACTAAATGGTTTCAGACCCATGTACAAAATGTAATAAAGCACCAGGGCAACACGAGGAAACGTTGTTAATGATCATTTTATTAGTTTAAAGTAAAAGGTTCATCACCCATGTATTGTAGTAATAAATGAAATGATCATTTAAAAATGAAAAGTAACTGCCTCCTAAATTTAATTGAACTGCAGTCAGATGCTTCCTATAACTGGAGAACAGCCTCACTTCACTGTGGCCCACTATTTGCAGAACTGCTTTAGTTCAACCACATTGGAGGATTTGAGCATGAGCTTCCCATATATGGTCTTGCCATTGCACGAGAGACCGTCAAGACTAGGTCACTAAAAAAGCCTCATTTTATTTCTTTTGAGGTGGATTTGCTCTGGTGCTTTGGATTTCTGTCTTGCTGCACAACTGGATTGCACTTGAGCAGATCACTCGAGTGGTCTGGTGACCAGGCATTTTCCTGCAAGGTTTTCTGGTAGAGCAGAATTCATGGTTCCATCTACCCAGACCCTGATGCACATAGCATCTACACCGCCACACCACCCACACAACATAACGGGACCCGTGTCTTCCAACAAGTTCCTTTTTCAACTCATCACTCCATAGAACATTGTGCAAAAGGCTTGGCGGTCAATGTTTTTGGGCAATTGTAAAATGAGCCTGTGCTCCTCTTGGTTAGCGTTTCTGCCTTGCAGCTCTCCCATGGATTCCATTTCTACCCAGTCTCTTTCAAATGGTGTAACAATGAACACCGACCTCATCTGAGGCCTGCAGTCTTTAGATGTTCGTCTGGGTTTGAATTCCTGGATGAGTTATCACTACTCCTGGAGGAATTTTGGTAGGCCAGACACTTCTGGGAAGGTTCACCACTGTTCCAAGCTTTCTCCATCTGGAGATAATGACTCTCATTGTGGTTCACTGAGCCTTAGAAATGGCCTTGCAACCCTTTCCAGACTGAGGTATTTATTAAAGTTTCTCTCATCTCTTTCAGGATCTCTTGATCACTGTGTGCTTATTGTGGAGACCTTGAAGTCTACTTAGTGTAGCCAAAAGAGGTTCTATGTACAGTTTAAATTCAACAGGGCTGATTGAAAATCAAGCTGTGGGTGTATCCAATTTAACTGAGTAGCTAAGGGGCAGTCATTTTTCACACAGGTCCACTTGGTGTTGAATTTATTTTCCTTCAGTAAATAAATAAAATATGTAAAAATTGTGTTTTTGTTTAAAGTTTTTAAATTTTGCTAGAAGTTGGGACAGGGGCAGCAGAAGGCTGGTAAAGTTGTGTAATGTTAAAAAGCCCAAACACCTGGTAAAATGCCACCAGGTCAGTAACATGATTTAGTATGGGGTAAAAATCCCAGAGAGTATTTTCAGAAGTAAAGATGGAGTGAATCACTCCTGTGAACTGTAACAATTCAAGAAGAATGTTTCTTGATGTAAAATAGTGAAGAGTTTTTGTTTTCATCGTCTACATCATTAAAAGATTCAGAGAATCTGGAGAAATCTGTCTGTAAGGGACGAGGCCAAAAACCAGTATTGGCTGGACGTGATCTGTGGGCCCTCAGACGGCACTTCATTTGAAACTGATGACTCTGTAGTGGAAGTCACAGCAGGGGCTCAGAAACACTTCTGCGAACAAAGTTAATCACTGCATCCACAAATGCAAATTAAAAGTAAACTACCAAGAGAAGTCCATTTATATATATACACACACACACACACACACACACACACACACACACACACACAGGACCCAGTAACACTGGCACCTTTAGATAAGATTGATCGATGTTTTTTCTATTTACATTGTAAACAGCGTCCCAACTCTTTTGGAAATTGGGTTGTACATTTCACAGCACAATGAGCATCAACACTCCTCACAACTATGACCTTCTTTTTCCACAACTTTTTGCTTGCTTTCACACACACACACACACACACACACACACACACACACACACACACACACACACACCACATGCAACAATGTTTACACATTTGGGGCCCATTTCTTTTTCTCTACCCCCAGTCATTGTAGTTTTGGGGTGGGGCCCCATTTCTTTTTCTATACCCACCGTCTTTGTAGTTTTGAGGTGGGGGCCCATTTCTTTTTCTCTGCCCCCCCCCCCCCGTCTTTGTAATTTTGGGGTGGGGTCCTATTTCTGTTTCTCTGGCCCCCGTCTTTGTAGTATTGGGGGGAGGGTCCCCCATTTCATTTTCTCTTCCCCCCGTCTTTGTAGTTTTTGGGTGTGGGGGCCACATTTCTTTTTCTCTGCCCCCCGTCTTTGTAGTTATTGGGTGTGGGGGCCACATTTCTTTTTCTCTGCCCCCCGTCTTTGTAGTATTGGGGGGAGGGGCCACCATTTCTTTTTCTCTGCCCCCCGTCTTTGTAGTTTTGTGGGGTGGGGCCACCATTTATTTTTGTCTGCCCCCGGCTTTGTAGTTTTGGGGGTCCCATCATTTCTTTTTCTCTGCCCCCTGTCTTTGTAGTTTTGGGGGGAGGGGACCCAAATTCTTTTTTTCTGCCCCCCGTCTTTGTAGTTTTGGGGTGTGGGGGCCCCATTTCTTTTTCTCTGCCCCCCGTCTTTGTAGTTTTGGGGGGAGGGGACCCAAATTGTTTTTCTCTGGCCCCCGTCTTTGTAGTTTTGGGTTGTGGGGGCCCCATTTCTTTTTCTCTGCCCCCTGTCTTTGTAGTTTTGGGGGGAGGGGACCCAAATTCTTTTTCTCTGCCCCCCGTCTTTGTAGTTTTGGGGTGGGGCCCAATTTTTTTTTCTCTGCTCCATTTCTTTTTCTCTGCCCCCCGTCTTTGTAGTTTTGGGGTGTGGGGGCCCCATTTCTTTTTCTCTGCCCCCCGTCTTTGTAGTTTTGGGGGGAGGGGACCCAAATTCTTTTTCTCTGCCCCCCGTCTTTGTAGTTTTGGGGTGGGGCCCAATTTTTTTTCTCTGCTCCATTTCTTTTTCTCTGCTCCCCGTCTTTGTAGTTTTGGTTTGAGGGGCCCCCATTTCTTTTTCTCTGCCCCCGGCTTTGTAGTTTTGGGGGGAGGGGCCCCCATTTCTTTTTCTCTGCCCCCCGTCTTTGTAGTTTTGGGGTGGGGGGCCACCATTTCTTTTTCTCTGCCCCCTGTCTTTGTAGTTTTGGGGGGGGGGCCCAATTCTTTTTCTCTGACCCCCGTCTTTGTAGTTTTGGGGGGTGGGGCCACCATTTCTTTTTCTCTGCCCCCTGTCTTTGTAGTTTTGGGGGGGTGGCATTACTTTTTCTCTGCCCCTGTCTTTGTAGTTTTGGGGGGGGCATTACTTTTTCTCTGCCCCTGTCTTTGTAGTTTTGGGGGGGGCATTTCTTTTTCTCTGGCCCCCGTCTTTGTAGTGGTGGGGGGGGTGCATTTCTTTTTCTCTGCCCCCCGTCTTTGTAGTGGTGGGGGGGGTGCATTTCTTTTTCTCTGCCCCCCGTCTTTGTCGTTTTGGGGGGGGCATTTCTTTTTCTCTGGCCCCCGTCTTTGTAGTGGTGGGGGGGGGGCATTTCTTTTTCTCTGCCCCCCGTCTTTGTCGTTTTGGGGGGGGCATTTTTTTTTCTCTGCCCCCCGTCTTTGTCGTTTTGGGGGGGCATTTATTTTTCTCTGCCCCCCCGTCTTTGTCGTTTTGGGGGGGGCATTTCTTTTTCTCTGGCCCACGTCTTTGTAGTGTTGGGGAGGGGCATTTCTTTTTCTCTGCCCCCCGTCTTTGCCGTTTTGGGGGGGGCATTTCTTTTTCTCTGCCCCCCGTCTTTGTCGTTTTGGGGGGGCATTTATTTTTCTCTGCCCCCGTCTTTGTCGTTTTGGGGGGGCATTTCTTTTTCTCTGGCCCCCGTCTTTGTAGTGTTGGGGGGGGGCATTTCTTTTTCTCTGCCCCCCGTCTTTGTCGTTTTGGGGGGGCATTTCTTTTTCTCTGGCCCCCGTCTTTGTTGTTTTGGGGGGGCATTTCTTTTTCTCTGGCCCCCGTCTTTGTAGTGTTGGGGGGGGGCATTTCTTTTTCTCTGGCCCCCGTCTTTGTCGTTTTGGGGGGGCATTTCTTTTTCTCTGGCCCCCGTCTTTGTTGTTTTGGGGGGGCATTTCTTTTTCTCTGGCCCCCGTCTTTGTAGTGGTGGGGGGGGGGCATTTCTTTTTCTCTGCCCCCCGTCTTTGTCGTTTTGGGGGGGGCATTTTTTTTTCTCTGCCCCCCGTCTTTGTCGTTTTGGGGGGGCATTTATTTTTCTCTGCCCCCCCGTCTTTGTCGTTTTGGGGGGGGCATTTCTTTTTCTCTGGCCCACGTCTTTGTAGTGTTGGGGAGGGGCATTTCTTTTTCTCTGCCCCCCGTCTTTGCCGTTTTGGGGGGGGCATTTCTTTTTCTCTGCCCCCCGTCTTTGTCGTTTTGGGGGGGCATTTATTTTTCTCTGCCCCCGTCTTTGTCGTTTTGGGGGGGCATTTCTTTTTCTCTGGCCCCCGTCTTTGTAGTGTTGGGGGGGGGCATTTCTTTTTCTCTGCCCCCCGTCTTTGTCGTTTTGGGGGGGCATTTCTTTTTCTCTGGCCCCCGTCTTTGTTGTTTTGGGGGGGCATTTCTTTTTCTCTGGCCCCCGTCTTTGTAGTGTTGGGGGGGGGCATTTCTTTTTCTCTGGCCCCCGTCTTTGTCGTTTTGGGGGGGCATTTCTTTTTCTCTGGCCCCCGTCTTTGTCGTTTTGGGGGGGGCATTTCTTTTTCTCTGGCCCCCGTCTTTGTAGTGTTGGGGGGGCATTTCTTTTTCTCTGCCCCCCCGTCTTTGTCGTTTTGGGGGGGCATTTCTTTTTCTCTGGCCCCCGTCTTTGTAGTGTTGGGGGGGGGCATTGCTTTTTCTCTGGCCCCCGTCTTTGTCGTTTTGGGGGGGCATTTCTTTTTCTCTGGCCCCCGTCTTTGTCGTTTTGGGGGGGCATTTCTTTTTCTCTGGCCCCCGTCTTTGTCGTTTTGGGGGGGCATTTCTTTTTCTCTGGCCCCCGTCTTTGTCGTTTTGGGGGGGCATTTCTTTTTCTCTGGCCCCCGTCTTTGTCGTTTTGGGGGGGCATTTCTTTTTCTCTGGCCCCCGTCTTTGTTGTTTTGGGGGGGCATTTCTTTTTCTCTGGCCCCCGTCTTTGTAGTGTTGGGGGGGGGCATTTCTTTTTCTCTGGCCCCCGTCTTTGTCGTTTTGGGGGGGCATTTCTTTTTCTCTGGCCCCCGTCTTTGTAGTGTTGGGGGGGCATTTCTTTTTCTCTGCCCCCCCCGTCTTTGTCGTTTTGGGGGGGCATTTCTTTTTCTCTGGCCCCCGTCTTTGTCGTTTTGGGGGGGCATTTCTTTTTCTCTGGCCCCCGTCTTTGTCGTTTTGGGGGGGCATTTCTTTTTCTCTGGCCCCCGTCTTTGTAGTGTTGGGGGGGGGCATTTCTTTTTCTCTGGCCCCCGTCTTTGTCGTTTTGGGGGGGCATTTCTTTTTCTCTGGCCCCTGTCTTTGTCGTTTTGGGGGGGCATTTCTTTTTCTCTGGCCCCCGTCTTTGTAGTGTTGGGGGGGCATTTCTTTTTCTCTGCCCCCCCGTCTTTGTCGTTTTGGGGGGGCATTTCTTTTTCTCTGGCCCCCGTCTTTGTAGTGTTGGGGGGGCATTTCTTTTTCTCTGCCCCCCCGTCTTTGTCGTTTTGGGGGGGCATTGCTTTTTCTCTGGCCCACGTCTTTGTCGTTTTGGGGGGGCATTTCTTTTTCTCTGGCCCCCGTCTTTGTCGTTTTGGGGGGGCATTTCTTTTTCTCTGGCCCCCGTCTTTGTCGTTTTGGGGGGGCATTTCTTTTTCTCTGGCCCCCGTCTTTGTCGTTTTGGGGGGGCATTTCTTTTTCTCTGGCCCCCGTCTTTGTCGTTTTGGGGGGGCATTTCTTTTTCTCTGGCCCCCGTCTTTGTAGTGTTGGGGGGCATTTCTTTTTCTCTGCCCCCCGTCTTTGTCGTTTTGGGGGGGCATTTCTTTTTCTCTGGCCCCCGTCTTTGTCGTTTTGGGGGGGCATTTCTTTTTCTCTGGCCCCCGTCTTTGTCGTTTTGGGGGGGCATTTCTTTTTCTCTGGCCCCCGTCTTTGTCGTTTTGGGGGGGCATTTCTTTTTCTCTGGCCCCCGTCTTTGTAGTGTTGGGGGGGGGCATTTCTTTTTCTCTGGCCCCCGTCTTTGTCGTTTTGGGGGGGCATTTCTTTTTCTCTGGCCCCCGTCTTTGTCATTTTGGGGGGGCATTTCTTTTTCTCTGGCCCCCTTCTTTGTCGTTTTGGGGGGGCATTTCTTTTTCTCTGGCCCCCGTCTTTGTCGTTTTGGGGGGGCATTTCTTTTTCTCTGGCCCCCGTCTTTGTCGTTTTGGGGGGGCATTTCTTTTTCTCTGGCCCCCGTCTTTGTCGTTTTGGGGGGGCATTTCTTTTTCTCTGGCCCCCGTCTTTGTAGTGTTGGGGGGGCATTTCTTTTTCTCTGCCCCCCCGTCTTTGTCGTTTTGGGGGGGCATTTCTTTTTCTCTGGCCCCCGTCTTTGTCGTTTTGGGGGGGCATTTCTTTTTCTCTGGCCCCCGTCTTTGTCGTTTTGGGGGGGCATTTCTTTTTCTCTGGCCCCCGTCTTTGTCGTTTTGGGGGGGCATTTCTTTTTCTCTGGCCCCCGTCTTTGTAGTGTTGGGGGGGGGCATTTCTTATTCTCTGGCCCCCGTCTTTGTCGTTTTGGGGGGGCATTTCTTTTTCTCTGGCCCCCGTCTTTGTAGTGTTGGGGGGGCATTTCTTTTTCTCTGTCCTCTTTTCTTTTCACACACTAAGTACCGTCCCGCTCACTCCTCTACAAACGCGTGATGAAGCCCTTCTGCTGCCACAGCCTGAAGTAGAGGAGTCTGCAGGTGGGTTGAGTTGGGCCTAATCAGCCTGAGGGCTTCTGGGAATTGGCGTTCCCTGAGTTATGGCCCCTTGCTACTGTCGCCCTCTGCTGGCAGCAGGCGGTGCAGGCTGGACCCCTTGCTACTGTCGCCCTCTGCTGGCAGCAGGCGGTGCAGGCTGGACCCCTTGCTACTGTCGCCCTCTGCTGGCAGCAGGCGGTGCAGGCTGGACCCCTTGCTACTGTCGCCCTCTGCTGGCAGCAGGCGGTGCAGGCTGGACCCCTTGCTACTGTCGCCCTCTGCTGGCAGCAGACGGTGCAGGCTGCAGCCTTATAGCCCCCCTTAATGACCACAATTTACTCATGAACTAATTGCTACTTCCAGGATTGGTAATGCAGCGCGTCACAAAGCAAAAATCATCTGAAACCGATTTCAGGAACATTTTCATGACGACGGGTTCAGTGTTTTTCAGAGGCCCTCCCAGTCTCTCAATCCAGTCGAGCACCTTTGGGATGCACTACAGCTTCATAGCGTGAAAGTGCACCTGAAAAATCTGATGCAATCATGAGACACTTTACTGTCAAAATAGTCCAAAATCTCTAAGGAAATGTTTCCAATATTCTGGAATGCCATAAAGAGCTGAGGCTGAGAGCAAATGGAGGCCCTGCCCAGTATTAGTGTAGTGCTCTTAATAAAGGGCTCAGTGAAAGTCACAAGGAGCATGGAGTTTCAAAAAAGGATGCTTTTTAATTGATTTTTGAAGTGTTCAGTTCTAGATTCTTTATAATACCTCCAAAGTGAAATAGCAGTAGGACCCTGGCCAAAGTGAACTGAAGTAGAGTTCTAGGCAAATCTCAGACTCCAGCCTTCATTCAATCAAGTCCAAACAGCCATTAAGTGCGAGTTTCTCATTTTGGAGATATTTCTGAAGAAATTCGATGTAAAGACTCCTCCTGCATATGGAAGGAGAAAATATGAAAAAACAAGAGTCTTGAGGAAAAATGGCAACTTTAGATAAACAGCACGTCGAGCTTTCATCTTCTAGGGAGAGGAGAAATTTAACTCTACCGGTTTTTGCCCTCATGTCCTCGTGAGAACACAGCTCAGAGCTATGCTTCAGGAAGGATGTGTAGATGTCAAGAAGCTGTTACTAAGAAAAGGAAATAGACAAAAAAGAGGTTTTGCACCAAAACACCAAAACAGAACATCTGTAAAGGAACGTTTTAGGAATGAATGAGCTAAAATGTGTATCTGGGTGTGGAGTTTATTTAAAAAAGACTTTAAAATGACTAAAATAAGTTATGGTCATATAAATGACGTAGATGAATCCTCTCAACAAGGACAGGCCTTGATCGTTTGTGTAAGGGAGATTTGGACTCAGGAATGCACCTGGAGCTTGGAGAGGCCAGTAAAACTGCTTGCATAGTGAAAGACGAAGGCACGCTGACCCTTGAAGAGTGAAGTAAGCTGGTGAGAACCGGTGGGAAATAAATAAATGAATGTACTTATGACTCCCTCTAGTGTTCACCTGGCAGTAGCTGTCTTCTGAGAAAGGGAGCCCTAACGTGATGTTGCTCTGCATACCTTGTTGGGCCCCTTCACCCTGTGCTTTACTGGTCAGGACCCCAACAGAGCAAATGTGATTTGGGTGGTGGATCCAAATACATAGTCTGTAACTGTAGAACCTCAAAATGCAAAGTGGTAGATGGAGCTGATAAAATGGACAGTGAGTGCAGAAACAGGGGGGTGGCTTTAATGCCATGGCTGGTCAGTGTATGATGTAATATGCCATCATATTAGTCCCATCACCTGTGCTTGTGTGTCTTTTTGTGTGGACATCTACTTACAGCCCGAGGGGGAAAATAAATAAAACAAAACGTAATAAATAAGGCGAAAGTGTTTTTCTAGGTTAGCGCAGCGCCAGTGAGAGGGGAATTATTTGAATGTCAGCACAATTTAAAGCCAGTGGTCTGGAGTGAACCGGTTCACAGTAGAGAAACGTAGCACGTCACATTTCTTTATATCGATGCAGATATATTTCAATATTGATGCAGCTCAGAGTTCGTGATGCCTGTAATAAGTGCTGTTAGGCCTCACGCCGCCCGGCGCCTGCTGTCTGTTAATACAGCGAATCTCTCAGACGCCACGGAAACGGAAACAGAAACGTTTACACTTTATTTTATTTCTCTGTTCTTTCACTTCTGTGGAGGTCCCTGTCTGTCTATCTATCTGTCTGTCCGTCCGTCCGTCCGTCCGTCCGTCCGTCCGTCCGTCCGTCCGTCCGTCCGTCCGTCCGTCCGTCCGTCCATCCATCCATCCATCCATCCATCCATCCATCCATCCATCCATCTATCTGTCTGTCTGTCTGTCTGTCTGTCTGTCTGTCTGTCTGTCGATTTGTGTGTATGTCTGTCTGTCTGTCTGTCTGTCTGTCTATCTGTCTGACTGTCTGTCTGTCTGGCTGTCTATATGTCTGTCTGTCTGTCTGTCTGTCTGTCTATCTATCTATCGATTTGTGTGTCTGTCTGTCTGTCTGTCTGTCTGTCTGTCTGTCTATCTGTCTGTCTATCTGTCTGGCTGTCTGTCTGTCTGTCTATCTATCTGTCTGTCTATCTGTCTGTCTGTCTGTCTGTCTATCTATCGTCTATCTATCTGTCTAACATCGCTGTTGCGTGTAACCAAGACACTGCAGCTTTGTTCCAAACAGGTGCTCCACTAAATCCAATTTGTTGCCTTTTGTAATTATTGGTAATCAGTGGAAACTGTTGTATGTGATTGCTGTCTGTGTCATACATCTCCTAAATTACAAAATCTGTGATCAGGAAACTGGACACGAGGTCTGGATTTGGAGACGCTTCCCACAGAAGAATCACTTTTGGTTTCCTACAGGACCTGTCGATGTGCGACCTCTCATCACTGAGAATAATTTAGTGTTTTTCCCTGTAAAATAACAGAAAACCCAGTTATTCAAATGGGAATAAAATGGGAATTTATTAAATATAGGAAAATGTGTGTCTAAATTATTGTCTGTGGTCAGGGATTGATTCCCGACTCGGCCTTTGGGGCTAGTGGCCAGGGGTCTCTGACTGCCAAGAGGCCTTGGAGGCCGTATAAGACCCATGGTGTCTCAAACGTTTAGGACACTCCACTGCAGATGCATGAATGTACATTAGATGAACGAATAGCTTATAAATATGTAAAAACGACTAAATAAATCAAATAAATGTTTTTTGTGCTGGTGTGTAAGACGACTTTTATTTATGTGTTAATTAAAAACTTTGGCTTGAAAGAAAAAGACAAAAGCCTTCAAATCTTCCATCCATCCATCCATTTTCTAAGCCGCTTCTCCGTCAGGGTCGCGGGGGGGGGGGGGGAGCTGGAGCCTATCCCAGCAGTCATCAGGCGGAAGGCAGGATACACCCTGGACAGGTCGCCAGTCCATCGCAGGGCAGACACAGACAGTCACTCACACCTAGGGGCAATTTAGCACGTCCAGTTGTCCTGACTGCATGTCTTTGGACTGTGGGAGGAAACCGGAGAACCCGGAGGAACCCACGCAGACACGGGGAGAACATGCAAACTAAATCTTCAAATCAATCTTCAACCTTCAAATCTTGCGCCGTTACAAACTGTTACAAAGACACAGCAGCATATTGAGCATTCATAAGGCAACATGAACATGAAATATTGTTTGATATCAGTCCAAAGGTCCAACGCTACGTTTTAAAGCTTTAACAATGTTTATGCACAAAATCAAATTCTTAGATTTCATAAAAGTAAGTGATAGTAACCCTTGAGCGACACACCTAACCCCCCACGGCTCCCCGGGCGCTGCGGATTGGGCTGCCCACCGCTCCGGGCAAGTGCGCTCACTGCCCCATAGTGTGTGTGTATTCACTAGTGTGTATGTGGTGTTTCACTGCACGGATGGATTAAATATGGAGGTGGAATTTCTCCATCGTGGGACTAATAAGGGTCAGTTAATCTTAATCTTAATCGGATTTAGTGTGGTACAGCGTGTGAATAAGGATCATTGGCCACTGTGAGGTTTTGATGCCAGTTTTTTAATATTGTGTGTCAGAATATTGTGATATGTATTGTGTATCGCATCTCGATGCTTAAAATGTGTTGTAATACAATGTTGTTGTCATATCATCCATCCCTACCTAAACCAGGTAGGTACAATCTGACTTGGTGGAGATTGTAGTAAAGTCTGGGTCCAAGGTTATTGGGGATGGTGGTACACACAGGGCTAGAACACAAGCGGGAACAGAATCAGAGCCATATGAGAAAAAGAGAAGGTGATGATCTTGAGATGATACGAGGTGATGGGCTGTTTGGAGCCTGTGGTTCAGGCTATCACAGCGTGATGGATCCAGAGGTTTCAAGCTCAGGATATATAATAACAGCCTGATGATGATCTGCTGAAATAATGCAGGTCTGCTGGAGGAGAAAACATTAAGCCGTACAGTGGGAATCCCAAAGGCCTGGGACTGAGAAACACTAGTTATAGTTAATTGAACAGTATAATAAATAGTATAGTATAATTAAAACTAAGCTAAAGGCAAAGCTTTGCCAAACCAATCAAAGGAGATCCAGTTCAAGTGCTTTCATCCAGTGAGAAGACCGCCCTGCTCTGTGGGATGCGAATTATTTATTAAAAGAAGGAGCTAGATTATTAACTAAACTTTAGATACGGCTCCGTGAGACTCGCTTGCACTGACATGGATTCTCTAGTGTGTCTTTTGGGTAAAGAAAAAACAAAACAAAGTAAAACAAAACAAAAAAAATAATAGTACAAACCACTAGAGGCTCGAATGCAGGACTGGGTAATATAACATTACTGACTGTAATTGTGATTAATTACATCACAGCGCTTCTCTGAGCACACTGACCATATCGGGCATTTAAAAAATGCTTCCCGGCTTCAAATTTCATTGCAAAGAGAGCAGAGTTAGCCCAGGTGTATTGGACTGAATGTAGCTCATGTAAAATATTAAAAATAAAGCATTGTATTCACAGTCTTTGATAACATTTCACTGTTCACAACATTTCGCTGAACGAAACCTTTTTCGTCGTTTTTTGAAGGCACCTGTTGTTCTTTACTTTGTGTGTGAATTTCATGATGAATGGACCAAAAGAATGATTTGGAAAGATGTCTGGTTCCATTGACTTACATTAAAAGTACAGTAAATTTTTTCCTTCTCCTGTAAAGTTACTGTTTTGGAGATATGAGGTTTTGTTTCAGTGATTTGCTAGACGTGACACTAATTTGTCTTTTCCAATGTATCAGATGCCAAATATACACACACACACACACACACACACACACACACACACACACACACACACACACACACACATATATATATATAATAAACAGTGATGTTCTGGATGTTGGTGTGTGTGTTTGTTGACCCATCTCCAAGCCTCTCCTCCTCGAGGAAGTCCAGTATTATATGTAGTTAAAAAGCAGCTCCTGGTTTGACCAATCAGTGCTCAGTAAATTGAGCTCACGATGTAATTGATGATATTAACGAGTCTCTGTGGCGGCTGTGAAGGTGTCCAGGAAAAATATGGACCCGAGAAATTCTTGTTACTTTTTATTGTTTTTCTGTTTATTTGAATTATGAATACGACTTTATTCTAATGTATATTGTGATAAACTCACTGCTGAGGGAAACTGGTTAAAAGATACCAGACCAGATTGTTTCAAAATGCAAATATATCAATTAATTAATATGTAAATAATCCAATAATGATACAAAACAGCTTACAAAATGCCACACAGAATTTATTAATCAGATAATAATAACAATAATACTACCAACAACAACAACATCATCATTATTATTATTGTTGTTGTTGTTGTTGTTGTTTTTGTTATCATTATTATTTTTATTATTATTATTATTATTATTAATGGTAAAAGTCGAAAATCGTCTGAAGTCTTTTCCTGTTTCCTTTTTTATGAATCTGTGATTTGAGAGTAAAGGTCTCACCTGATTGGCGACATTTGACCGGTAAGCCTGCCCACTCGCTGTGAAAAGGCATTTCTCTCGACCAATCATGTCTCTACTGTAACTCGCATGGGCGTGGCATCAAAGGGAAATAGTATGGTCGCCAGCCAATCGCCTGCGGATCCCATCTGTGTCAGCCATCCAGACGGCGCGGTGGGCGGGCGCTGCGGAGCTCATGGTGCGCTCTTCACGCCCGTGCTGCCGCCGCCGACCGCAGGAACTGTGTGGAGCGGAGTGGAAGTCCTGGAAGTAGCAGATGTTGAGGCGGACGCGAGGCACCCACGGCCAGGAGCGGCAGCGCGGGAGCACCGGCGGAAGGGATAAGGGCGAAGGGGCCGAGGAGCAGCCTGAGGGAGCAGATGCCCGGGCTTCGTCCTGGACCTCCGAGTAGGACCCACTCCGGACGGCTAGCGTGCTAGCGGCAGTTTTCGGCTAGTGATTCCAGCCGGACCCGTTTCCGCACCCGAACCCTCGGAACGCGCTGCATGTCGGTTCTGTCATGTGTCCGGCCGGGTGCTCCCATGTGAACGGGTTTAAAGTGGACAATTGGAAGCAGAACCTGCGAGTCATATATCAGTGCTTTGTGTGGAGCGGCACCGCGGAAACCAGGAGACGCAAGGTGAGTGGCGGAGAGACAAAGCGCGGAGTGGCCCGGCTAGGCTGGCCCGGCCCGGCTAGGCTGGCCCGGCTAGGCTGCGGTGGGACGGGGTAATGTTAGAGCTTAACCTTAACTGTGCTGCGGGACTGAGACCCGCGACGCCCCGCACATGGTTGGAAGCACATCAGCCACACAAGCCAGGCTACATGCAGTCAACTGTTAGCTGGGCGAGCTATAGAGCTGTAGAGCGGTAGGGCTGTAGAGCTAACGTCTAGAGCGGTAGGGCTGTAGAGCTAACGTCTAGAGCGGTAGGGCTGTAGAGCTAACGTCTAGAGCGGTAGGGCTGTAGAGCTAACGTCTAGAGCGGTAGGGCTGTAGAGCTAACGTCTAGAGCGGTAGGGCTGTAGAGCTAACGCCTAGAGCGGTAGGGCTGTAGAGCTAACGCCTAGAGCGGTAGGGCTGTAGGGCTATAGAGCGGTAGGGCTATAGAGCTAACGCCTAGAGCGGTAGGACTATAGAGCTAACGCCTAGAGCGGTAGGGCTATAGAGCTAACTCCTAGAGCTATAGAGCTGTAGGGCTATAGAGCTGTAGGGCTATAGAGCTAACGCCTAGAGCGGTAGGGCTATAGAGCTAACGCCTAGAGCTATAGAGCTGTAGGGCTATAGAGCAGTAGGGCTATAGAGCTAACGCCTAGAGTGGTAGGGCTATAGAGCTAACGCCTAGGGCTGTAGGGCTGTAGAGCTAACGCCTAGAGCTGTAGGGCTATAGAGCTAACGCCTAGAGCGGTAGGGCTGTAGAGCTGTAGGGCTATAGAGCGGTAGGGCTATAGAGCTAACGCCTAGAGCGGTAGGGCTATAGAGCTAACGCCTAGAGCGGTAGGGCTATAGAGCTGTAGGGCTATAGAGCGGTAGGGCTATAGAGCTAACGCCTAGAGCGGTAGGGCTAACGCCTAGAGCGGTAGGGCTAACGCCTAGAGCGGTAGGGCTAACGCCTAGAGCGGTAGGGCTAACGCCTAGACGGTAGGGCTAACGCCTAGAGCGGTAGGGCTGTAGAGCTAGCTTATAGGGCTGTAGGGCTATAGAGCTAACCTATAGGGCTGTAGGGCTATAGAGCTAGCTTATAGGGCTGTAGGGCTATAGAGCTAGCTTATAGGGCTGTAGGGCTATAGAGCTAGCTTATAGAGCTGTAGGGCTATAGAGCTAACCTATAGGGCTGTAGGGCTATAGAGCTAGCTTATAGAGCTGTAGGGCTATAGAGCTAACGTATAGGGCCGTAGGGCTATAGAGCTAGCTTATAGAGCTGTAGGGCTAAAGAGCTAACGTATAGGGCCGTAGGGCTATAGAGCTAGCTTATAGAGCCGTAGGGCTATAGAGCTAACGTATAGGGCTGTAGGGCTATAGAGCTAGCTTATAGAGCTGTAGGGCTATAGAGCTAACGTATAGGGCTGTAGGGCTATAGAGCTAGCTTATAGAGCTGTAGGGCTATAGAGCTAACGTATAGAGCTGTAGGGCTATAGAGCTAACCTATAGGGCTGTAGGGCTATAGAGCTAGCTTATAGAGCTGTAGGGCTATAGAGCTAACGTATAGGGCCGTAGGGCTATAGAGCTAGCTTATAGAGCTGTAGGGCTAAAGAGCTAACGTATAGGGCCGTAGGGCTATAGAGCTAGCTTATAGAGCCGTAGGGCTATAGAGCTAACGTATAGGGCTGTAGGGCTATAGAGCTAGCTTATAGAGCTGTAGGGCTATAGAGCTAACGTATAGGGCTGTAGGGCTATAGAGCTAGCTTATAGAGCTGTAGGGCTATAGAGCTAACGTATAGAGCTGTAGGGCTATAGAGCTAGCTTATAGAGCTGTAGGGCTATAGAGCTAACGTATAGAGCTGTAGGGCTATAGAGCTAACGTATAGAGCTGTAGGGCTATAGAGCTAACGTATAGAGCTGTAGGGCTATAGAGCTAACGTATAGAGCTGTAGGGCTATAGAGCTAACGTATAGAGCTGTAGGGCTATAGAGCTAACTTATAGGGCCGTAGGGCCCCTAAAACAGCCTCTGCATCCCTGGGGACCAGCGGCCGGCTGAGCTGCAGGGTGTGTATCCGGAGGGCGGGATGCTCGCACTGCGTATCGCGTAGCCAGCTGCTAACCGCTAGCCTTCTCTGCGGTCCGGTCAGAGAGCGATGGGGTACGTGTGCGGGCTGAACGCGCGTTGGGCTGTCGCTGCGGTTCGGTTAAGGTGGTCCCATTCCACCCCAGTGGCCTCAGCTCTCCGTCAGGAGGTGTTAATGGGTGAAGTTTAGTGCAGCTGGACGTGTTGAGGTGGACCGGAACAACACCGGACAGACCTCGTGTTGCTGGCTACGGCTAGCATGCAGCTGACGGGTCCCTGTTGCTTTCTACCCCGAGTTGAAGAACCCCCGAGTTGAAGAACCCCCGAGTTGAAGAACCCCCGAGTTGAAGAACCCCATCTTATTTCGTGCATTTGCAGGTTTTGCTCGCATGTGCGCTTTCACGGCGTGTCGGGTCCTTTGCAGCATAGCGTCCATCTGGACACATCCCGTCAGTGCCGGTCACTCCCGTGTCATCACTTGGCTCTGAAGGAGATGGAAATGCTTTGCTGTTAAAGCGTCTCCACTCCTTCTCTCCTCGTCTCCCCTTCTCTCCTCTCCTCTTCTCCCCTTCTCTCCTCTTCTCCCCTCTCCTCTCCTTCTCTCCTCTTCTCCCCTCTCCTCTTCTCCTCTCCCCTTCTCCCCTTCTCTCTTCTCCCCTTCTCTCTTCTCCCCTTCTCTCTTCTCCCCTTCTCTCCTCTTCTCCCCTTCTCTCTTCTCCCCTTCTCTCCTCTTCTCCCCTTCTCTCCTTGAGTGTGAATGAGGGCTGGGCTGCACACGCTTTACTTTGTTCCACCATCTGGGCTCAGGCCACCCCGCACCCCGCCTCAGCAGCATGACGCAATCGTGGTTAGCTGCTGCTTCTTTAGAGGTCCCTGATGCTGCTTTGACATCTGTCAGACAGTTTCAGCCCTTGTTCCAGTGTTTTAGACGACACGGCCCCCTGTTTCTGACTCCCCTCAGCCGCTCCGGGTTAGACGACCGTCGCTTGTGTGTTTCTGCTTGCTCCCTGTTGGAGAGTAGGGGCTGGGCTGATGATGCAGGTCAGCGAAAATGTAGTATGTTTGTCTCTGTGATGACGACAGCCTGACTCTTGGAGGACACACGTGCTGGCTTTGTGCTCTACTCCCTTTGTCTGAGTTTGCTAAACCGAGATCCAGCAGATGTTTGACACCATGGAGCACAAAAATAGGCCAATTTACAACTGACCGCACAGGTAATGTGACATGAAGAAGCCGAACGTTACTGCCTCTTTATCGGGCTGATAGCAGTGGCAGACGTTGGCTCGTGATAGAGAGCGGGCTTCGTCTGAACTTGCAAGGCCTCACAGTCCTGTGCCCTGTAATGTGGCGCTGCAGATCCTCGGCTCGGGTATAATTGGCAGGCGACGCGCTTCACAAACACTTAGCAGTGGTTCTGAACCTAATACGCTGATCATTTTGTGTGTACTTGCTTTTTTGTCCTTTGTCTGCACCAGAATAGGGGCCCGTTATCCACCGTGATCAGAAGTTGCTGGTGGCAATCAGGCCTTGTCTGCTTTGGCACCAGAGGACACAGTGAGGTCCTCTCTGTCTGCTCGTATTGTGCTGCCCATTAAGGTCCACGTTCACATGGTCCTTCTGTTCTTGGGCCCTTGTTCTCTCTGTCCTCGCCGCGCTCGACCAAACTAGCCAAAGTGCCGAGGGCTGGGATGTCGCGTCGGCCGTGGATGCCGGCTTTGTCCGCAAGCTTCTTTCTCTCCAAGGTCAGTGCGGTAAGGATGTAGTGCTGTCGGGCTTCTCTGGGACTTGCTTTTGGCATTTGCGGCATACATGGCTGCTCGGCTTATTTGCTGTGCCTGTTGTTGTTGAGGTGATTTGAGCGGCTCTTGATTATTTAATGACCCCCAGGCAGAGACCGCACCGAAGATAATTTCCCATTTTCGGCATGTCCTGTAAGGATGGGATGAGTCACTGTTTAATGGTGCTGTCCACCGCTGGGCTCTGAATGAGTGAGGTAGGCCACTTGGTGAAAGCTCACAAACTAGTGATGTCTGCCCCCGAATAAACAGCTTCCTCCGCAGCGCCAATGCATGTGGTTTCAGTAAACCTCCTACATGCTTGCGCGTGTGTGTGTGTGTGTGTGTGTGTGTGTGTTAAGATGCCGAGGAGGACGGGGTGTCCTGACGTGACTCTTGTATTTAGAAACACAAGAAATTTGCAAACCACCATCCTTGAAAGGTGGTGTGATGACTCCAGTACGGTCTGGAGAAGGATGAGCTGGAGAGCGTTAAGCTTGTAGTGAGGTAGGGCCGAATGATCCGACCACAACTGCAGTTTATATTGTGATTTAATGGTTTTTTCCAGGAAGACCAGCCGTCTCCTTTTTGTGGCTTGAGGCTTTAACACTGGATGTAGTTTGCCAGGCTGCTAGTCACCGTGTGTCTCGTCATGTGCACAACACGTTCTGATTGATGTCGACTCGTTTACACAACCCCAGAGAGTTAATAGGTTAAATTAAGACGTAGAAATTGGAAACACGTTGCTAAAATGTAGGTTATGGTTAAAATTTCAGCTCTTGTCGTTTGAAAAGTGCGCCTCAAGTTGGCGCTGTGTAGCTGGAGATGCAGATTTTGGTAGATGCTTTTGACGGTTAAGTGATGGTCATTGGTCAGCTTGTAACCAGCAAGCCTCAAATCAAGGACCTTCAAAATATCAGTTGCAAAATGGATAGTTTTACAGAGCCCTGCTGGTGACCCCCATATAAATAAAAATAACGTGTGGCCACACCATATTAACGTGTGGGCATGAGAACCTAATGCGAGGCCACCACTTAGTTGGAAACAAGATAATTAAGTAGCGGCAACGCCTCTGGAGTGGGAACGTGATCGTGGCTTATTAAGCTGTAGTCGAGGCTTAATTATCTGATTCCTATGCATTAGGATCTTGTTCCCACACCTTACTCAGGTGGCAGCATATTTTTAATTATTTGGGATGTCGCCAGCAGGACTCCATACAGCTCTGGTTCTGGCGTGTGCTTGGCTGAGCCACGTTCTGAGCTGGTGTTAAATACTTAAATGCGCACGTAAACCGACGGCTGTGAAAATGAACATTTTTAAAACTTCACAGCCGCCACAGAGACTCGTTAATATCATCAATTACATCATGAGCTCAATTTACTGAGCACTGATTGGTCAAACCAGGAGCTGCTTTTTAACTACATATAATACTGGGCTTCCTCGAGGAGCGGCTTGGAGATGGGTCAACAAACACACACCAACTAATAAATATATATATATATATATATATATATATATATATATATATATATATATATATATATATATATATATATATATATATATATATATATATATATATATATATATATAAAGCATAATTTATAGAATATTAATATTGTTTATTTAAATATTAACATTTTTCTCAGCAAATAAACACAAACTACACAAATAAACAGATTGTGAAAATGTGTGTTGGGCGCCTCAGACGTTTGCGTCGTGGGACTGAAGCCAGCTTTGGCTCCGTGTGTCTCAGTAGACTTCACCATCACCACGTCCATCTCATCAGTTTTGCACATTACTTGTGATGCCCTCACGTTGCCAAGCGTAACCTCTCAGAGCGTGGACAGTTGTCGGTCTCATCGCTCGCGGGCGTTTTTGATTGTTTGCCGTCGTGGTGCCGAAGCAACGGACTGGTGGCGCCTTCATTCGTAACTTTCAGAAACAACTTGAACGTGAATGATAAACCTGGCCATTCAAATACAAACTGTGTGTTGGAAATGAGAAAATATGAATAAATTATTGTATAACTGATGAAGTTCAGCTGAACTAAATAAATTTTATGGATTGTCCGTTAATTTGTTTTTTATGCGCTCAGGATGGTGATGCGCTAAGCGCAGTAGTTCCAGCCGTTTCTCACGCTCTAGGTATTCCTGGTCTTTTGGTGATGGTCTGTGATCGTTTGTATTCAGTATTCAAACACGCAGCGTCCTGAAGACGCCAGCCTTTTTATTATTTTTTAAAGCAGCCGTTTCCTAAATAGGTAGAAAATGTAATTTCTGTGTGATGTCACACATCGGGGGGTGTATGATGATCGAGTCATGTCGCTATCCGCAGGTAATTGCCACAGTAACGCAGCTGTTTTTGTTGTGCAGAGCTGCTGAAACGTCAGCCTCTATAACCCCGAGACAGCGGGACGGTTTCCAGACTTGGTAAATATTATGGGCATCAGTAGACGCAAGTTCTCCTGTCTCCATATAGTGGGGTTAGATATGGTGGTAAGGGCCCTGCACCAGACTGTCCTCGCTGCGCAGATGGCAGGGGCACGTCTGCTTTTTTGTGCAGTAGCGATAACCGAATTTGGGCACCAGGATTTCTCAGCAGCATTTGTTTTCCTTATCCTGCCTCATTTAGTGTGGCTGCCAGTGATGGTAGATGATGGCTCTAATGGTGTATGGCTGTTCTTCTGGTCTTCAGCTCTGTTGCAGGTGCCTCTGCTGTGCCTCAGGGCTGCGATCTGGGATGCAGTTTGTTAAACAGCTGTTGGACACCTGTTGGAGACGATGGTTGATTTGCTGCAGATTTTGACTGGTTTTCTCCAATGGGAAATGGATTAAAGGGGCAGGATGAGCAGCCGCAGTCCCTGTGACTGCGCCGCCGCTCTCCGCCCAGGTGCACGCTTTGCCTGGCATGCTGAAAAGGGGCACGTATCCAGAAGGAGCAGAGGTTAATATTTCCTCTCGGAAATCATGCGTCTTCCAGGAGATGGCCACGATTTGCAGGTGACGGGACTTGTTGCACCACAAAGCTGGAATCAGCCCCGTCTGATGGCGAGGGGGCAAGTACGTGTTCACAGTGGATGCTTTTTTAGCGGTCAGATCTCAGGTTGGTATTTGATTTGCTTTTTGGATATTGTGTTAATGTTTTGGTTCTACAGAGATCTAATGACGCACCCAGTCCCACCAGCACCTGCACGCTTTGTGAAGGGAGAGCTGCGTTGGGTTCACTGCTACAGCTCATCATTGGTTTTATTTATATAATAAAACGTATGAATCTGGAATGCTTGACAGTCGCGTAGTTGATTTTTAACTCTCTATTATGATCTGGCATGAAGTTTCCTCTTAAATCAAGCGCTGCAGTAACTACATTAGTTTCTAGTTAGTGCTGCGTCTGCAACTAACGGCTGCTTTCGTAATCGATTGATCAGTAAGCAAAGCCAAGATGCACAAATCCAGCGCAACTGGCAGCTAAAGCCTGCTTTACTGCGTTTGTGTGACAAATTCCCACAAGTAATTGAAAGACTGAGTTTTCTGTCATCATAGTCATAATTGACGTAGATGGGAGCTGGCAGTTTAATAACAACCCTCTAAAAAAGTTTAAATAAGGAATAATGACGCACGTCCGCCTCGCCTCTCCTTTACTCTGAAAGGATGGAGGCAGTCACCTTGTTCTGGTTATTGATAGTTTGACAGGGTCTCCACGAAAGACGACTGATGTACCCCTCAGAAGAGACGTAGGCTGCGTTCACACAGCAGGGAAAAGTGGCCCAAATCCGATTTTCTCACCAAATCCGATTTATTTGTTTGGCTGTTCACATTTATCTTTGAAATGTGATCTGAATGCGACGTCAGTCTGACCAGATCAGCAGATCAGCTCCTAAACCGCAGAAGAACAGCGCTTCATGTGGCTCGTTCAGAGGTAAACCGTCGTGACGGAGAGGGAACGCCAGTCGCTCCCGGAGCTTCAGTTTCAGCTTCTCCAACATCGCGGGACCGATTAAGTTCCAGTGGCTGACAGCTGGGCTCATCACCCACGAGATCGCTGTAAAATTCTCACGTTATTCGGCCACTTCTTTTTTCGTGTCCTCGGATTCTTTAAACGTTCTTCGACGCTGAAGCCTCGCTCTCCTCCTCGGTTCCGTTCGAAATCTCTTAGAACCCGGAGCGGCTGCCGTGAGTTTCTTCTAATTTCTTGGTACAGAAGCATCAGCCTCAGTGTTTGAGTCTCAGCAGCGTGAAATTATGATGAATGTCGAGTTGGATTGATGTAAAAGTCACAAGAATTCCGATCTGGCTGTTCAGACCGAGTCACGTTGCCGCAGGTCGGATACGCATCGGGTTTCGGTACCGCGTAGGAAAGCGTCTCAAATCGGAATTGGACGTCCGATTCAGTGGGTTTCTGTTCACACAGACACACAGACGCACATCTGTGACGCCGTGGATGCAGTTACGCCGTTTGGTTATTCAGTTCTGTATAAAAATGGAACATCCTTATTGCTGAGGCGGGATTCGTGTCTGTGGGAGGTTTTTTGAGCTGATGAACAGAATCGGTTACGTTGTGGTTCACTCTGATGGCCTTGCAAGGAACTGAATGTACATTATGGTACTTCATCACTTTAAATGATCTCCTATAGGTGAATGTTTTACTGAGTGCTCTTTAAGCCAGAACGTGTTTTCCCCGTTGGTGTTGAGGCTGCCGAGTCGGAGTTTGCAGGGTTCCAGTGCGTGTGGAACTCATGAATTCTTCTGTCTAACAAAAGGATCCTCAAATTAAACAGTTAAGCAGTTCACAAACCGTGTTGTGATCCTGAATGAATCTTTTTCCCAGCAGGTCAGGCTGTATTAGTTTTAGCGTTAAAGCTCGCGGCTGTCTGCGTCAGTTCTTGGCTCAGGTGGTGCTCGTGTCTGGTGTTGTATGGTAGAAGTTATTGGCTCTGGTTACGTTCATGTTTAGCTTCTGTTGGGTTACTGCTAACACAGGCTGGTACTCGCTATACGAGGTAACACTTGCCTGAAATTATAAGGATACTAATCATAATTTAATGGGGGGAAAAGTGCAGCGCCTCATTTGGTTGTTGGCGACGGTCACGTATGTGCTGAGAGATGGAGCTTTCCTTTAATGGCCGTGGCCAGTAGAGAAGCGGTGGAACAGGGAGTAGATGTGTGCCAGGCTTTCTCTGATTGCACCCAGAGGTGGGAGTTCTCACATTAACATCATCACTGTGCCGACTTGAGTCGAAGCCCTGCTCTTGTTTATTTGATCATGATGACGTGCGTCACCTTTGACGCCGGCGAGTCCTGCATCTCCGACCCCAGAGGCGAATAGCTGCCTTTACTGCTTTTGTTTCACCCGTATTGGAGAAGAGAGGCCCGTCACTGCTTCATAGGTACATCATTGGGTATGACAGGGATTATTGTCCAGATCAACTATAGACTTGAATATTGATGTGCTTTCTGACTCCTTTTCATATGTGAAAATTACTCACCGGCCACTTTATTAGGTACAGTAAAAGGCTGGACCCCCTTTTGCCTTCAGAACTGCCTTAATTCTTCATGTCAGACTTTCAACAAGGTGTTGGAAACGTTCCTCAGAGATTCTGGTTGGTTATTTGAGTTCCTGCTGTCTTTCTATCATCTGGAACCAGTCTGCCCATTCTCCTCTGACCTCTCACATCAACAGGGCATTTTCGTCCACACAACTGACCGCTCACTGGATGTTTCCTCTTTTTCGGACCGTTCTCTGTAAACCCTAGAGATGGTTGAGCATGAAAATCCCAGCAGATCAGCAGTTTCTGAAATACTCAGACCAGCCCGTCTGGCACCAACAACCACGCCACGTTCAAAGCCCCTTAAATCCCCTTTCTCCCCCGTTCTGATGCTCGTTCACGTGTCTGATCATCTGCGGTGACCTGAAAAACAAAGAAATGTAACTATTTATTGTGAGAAATTTCCGTTTTTGTGTTGGATGAGTACCGGAGGCTGCCTCTTCAGATGTGAGGCAGCTAACTGTGTAACACTGGCTGCTGATGCGGACGCATCGTCTTACAGGAGCTCTCTTCTCCTCCGGATACAGTGCGTCATGTTAGTTAATATTCCCGTTTCTGGATTTAGCCACTATCGACCAGACTAGTTCATCCGTTCCTTCCCAGCGCGGCGCGTAGGCGTGTTTCAGACGAGTGAGGTGTCCTCCTGTAACAGGACGCTAGGTTTTCTCCGTCTTTCTGTGCTGAAACCAAGCCGTGATGTTAGGATCCAAATAGTGGCCACTCAAATGCTTTAGCAAGTGCTTAAGTAGCTGCGCTCATCTCTCGGCTTTACACCAGCGTCTCGTGTCTCATTGAGGCTGAAATGACGGCAGGACACTGAGAGTAGCAGCGCGGTGTACCGTGTAGTGCTACTCAGTACGAGCCTTAGTGAATCCAGGCTGTTCGTTAGACTGCAGCAAATAAAGCTTGGTTTAAAAGCGAATTCTACTGATCTGCAGCTTTTCCGTCTCATTCAGTCGGAGGTGATTGTGAAGTTGTAGAGAAACCTGAATGACTTTGTTTTAATTATGCTTTGGCAAAGTTGCTGGAATTCCCCTTTAATACCTCTTACATTGCATGAGAGTAACAGAAATGAACCAAGCAGTATTTTTAATTTAATTATTTTTTTTCTTTGTATTTTTATAATGTTGGTTGACTGTTGAGCCCTCCTGCTACCCGCTTCAGACCAGCTGCCCACGCCCCAGCTACCAACACCTGCCCTGGACTAGCTGCCCACCCTACACTGATGTTCTAATGGTCTCCCAGCTATTCCTACTACTAATATTACTGCTATTAATATTAGTAGTATAATAACTCTGTAGGTAGTCTGACCAGAGGAGGACGGGTCCCCCCTGGTGAGCCTTGGTTCCTCCCAAGGGTTCTTCCTCAGCTCTGAGGGAGGTTCTCCTTGCCACCGGCACCCCTGGCTTGCTCACCTGGGGGTTTTACATTCATGTTAAAACTCTGTCTTTACTGGAATTCTGTGAAGCTGCTTTGTCTTTACTGGAATTCTGTGAAGCTGCTTTTTCTTTACTGGAATTCTGTGACGCTGCTTTGTCTTTTCTGGAATTCTGTGAAGCTGCTTTGTCTTTTCTGGAATTCTGTGAAGCTGCTTTGTGACATCAGTTGTAAAAGGCGCCACACGTAAATCTGACTTGTAATAAGTTGAGAATGGAAGCATTAACATTTGCGTTTTTTAAGAATCTTTGCTTCTGGATCGAAAATTGGAGGCACCACTATCATATCAAAACAAATGATGAATCTTATGAGTCGCTGCCCTCCTGCAGGTCACTAGACTTGAGGCTGTAGCATCTGCCTGCTGGGATGAGCTTTTGTCCCTTGGACCTTTGACCTCTTTAACCTCGGCTTCTGTTGCCGTTAAACCTTCTGTGTCTTTCTTTTCAGATGCGTTTGCTGTGTGCAGCTGATTAATAGGCCAAATCCTGGCACTGCTCAAAGCAGAGTCTTAGAACTCTGGACGCTGTTAATTACTCCGCCTGGTTCAGCTGGGCTGATCGTCTCTGGGCTGATCGTCTCTGGGCTGTCTGAAGACCAGACACGGTCTCTTCCTTCATATAACACACGTTGATTCGTCACTGCAGCGGCAGGAAACGCTGCACCGTGTTGGATTAAGCTTGGTCAGTTTGGGCTAGAGTTAGGGGCTTGTTAGGGGTCTCCTAATGCCCTGATGATGTTGGCATTGATGAAGATGATGATGATTGCAAGTATGAATATAACATTTTGTCGTACCATCCAGGAATAGACCGTGTTTCTAACTGAATGAGTGATTAAACTGTTACTGTTTCGAGAGATGTCGCAGAGCAGGTGGGGGCGTTTTTGGGGAGGGGGCCGATATCGACACATCTGTTTGTTTGCTGTTGTCACAGAACAATATGTCCTATTTTAACAGCAATGAATCCCTGTAAACCATTAAGAGGGGCACAGTTTCCCCACTTATCAGTTAATTGTGCTCGAGTAGATCACATCCAGCAATTACCCTCCCAAAGGAAAGCGTTCTCTACCTTTCCAGCTTTATTTTCAGGTGAACGCTTAAAGCTGGCTGCGATTAGGAGGGAGGAAAAGGTGTAAACGTTTACCGTTTGCTTTTCTGTTCGTCCTTGTGGCTTCGCCGTTTCTTCATGTGCTCTGTAGAGCTCAGCATCCAGTATCTTCCACTTATACGAGGCAAGAGGGCAACTACAGACTGTTTGCAGCAGATGCATGGTCCTCTGTATCTGCCCTGTTCATAATTTATATTCCTGAATGTTGGGGAAAAAGATGTGACTGGAATATTCATGAAGGTCATGGTTATTTATGTAGCGCACTTCCTCGTTTTTATTTATTATGGCTTAGTTTTACACAATATTTGATGAGTGCCAGTGGAGATGAAACAGACTTGCTGTTGGAAGCTTGTGCAAAGCCTCAGCTCTGCAGATCAGAGGAGTGTAGCGGGTGTAACGGTGGGGGTGGGAGCATTTTAGAGCTTCTGAGATGATCTAATAGGGCAAATGTCATGGAAACCTTCGCCAAATATTAATTATTAGATGCTTTTATTTTTGCTGAATTAGCCGAACTGCCCCTGGAGATCATTCAGGGGAAGAATGCAGCTTTATGCTCTCTGCTGTATAATTTGTGGACGTGTCTGAGCTTCACCGCCTCGGTGACCTGGTTA
Organism: Pygocentrus nattereri; assembly: GCF_015220715.1. Lineage (NCBI taxonomy): Eukaryota > Metazoa > Chordata > Actinopteri > Characiformes > Serrasalmidae > Pygocentrus > Pygocentrus nattereri. The sequence goes on from NC_051224.1 coordinate 663,462, forward strand.
ATTTAGAGTAATTTGATCAGCAGTGCTGAAGTGGTTAATGTGAACTGGAAACTGGATGTGAACTGGATTTTTGCATGATATACAGTGATGATGATGATGATGATGATGATGATGATGATTACAGAGTTAACTTGAATGAAAAGTACATACATTTTTCGACGAGTACTTTCAGTTCAAAAGTTCATTTCCAAAACATGATTGATATCCGAATGGGATTTTCGTTCAACTTGCGGACTGTTTTGGAATTCTGAGCAGCTTGTTCCAGTCCTGCCTAATGACTGCACAGCTCTGGGTTTCCTGATGTCGTGTCTCGGAAACCTGGAGCTGTTTTCTCGAATTTTAAAGTTAAGGAGCAGCAGCTCAGATATTTAGCCCCATGTCACAGTGCTAAGGGAAGCTATAATACACCACACACACACACACACACACACACACACACATCTACAGTGCTGTGTGAAAGTCTCAGGCACTCAAGACACATTTTCTAAATCTATTTATTTGTGTAGTTTGTGTTTATTTGCTGAGAAATGTGTTAATATTTGAATAAACAAACAAAATTTATAGAATATTAATTGATTATATATATATATATATATATATATATATATATATATATATATATATATATATATATATATATATATATATATATATATATATATATATAAAATAAACAGTGATCAGGAAAAATATGGACCCGAGAAATTCTTGTTACTGTTTATTGTTTTTCTGTTTATTTGAATTATGAATACGACTTTATTCTAATGTATATTATGATAAACTCACTGCTGAGGTCAGTTGTTTTTGTTTAGATGCCTGAAACTGTCACACAGCGATGTATTTATCCAAATGCATCTATGCATATGAACTTCGAGCGAGCCGAGCTCAGTCAGTATGTCTTTGCTGTCTTGGGATAATAATGTGTGGTAAACGGATGTCGGTCCGTAAACCTGAAAGTCTTGTTTATATAAAACGCAGCGCTGTTTAATGGTTAAATGGGTCGTGTCTGTGATTTAAACTCGGTGAGCAGTTAATCACCGATCAATAACAGTTGGGTGTCGGTCAAAAAAAATTGCATCCCTAAAATCAAGTTAACCTGCAGTACTTGGTTCATGTAGCTGGGTTAGCAGTTTCCTCAGCTGTGTCTTTAATGTCTTTTCATTCTCAGCTCCACAGTGTGTGATAACGCCAGCACCACAAGCCTGTAGACTCGGTCACTGTGACGGTCACTGTGTTCTGCGCCTTCTAACTCGATCAGAACGAGTTGGCCTTGGCGCTGACAGCGTCCAGGATCTCCTCCACCTCTCTTGGCCCAGGCCCAAGTTGGAGACTTGGACCGCCCAGGCACGCCTTGACTCCCGGGGTCGAACCGTCTGTCGGCGCGGCGGTGGCCGGGCGCTCCAGACCAGACAAAGACCACGGGGCCCTGAGCTTGGCCTGCTGCTCCTGCCTCTCCATCGCCTGCAGGGAGACGAGCTGGCCTTTGTCTGACAGCCAGACTTGCCCGATGTGATCAGGGGGCCTGGCTGGAGTGCACACACAGCTGTCGTAGCTTTCTGGGCTAACGTGCATCTGTCGTCTAGCATTGAACGTCTGGGAGACTAGGAGCGAGGAAGCGGCACGTCCTGCAGATGTCAGTTGTGGCGATGGCTGCTGGGCACGTTTGACGTTGGCCTGTGTTTCTCTGGTTCAGAAACCAAGCGTTTGGGCTGTTTGAGGCTCGGATTGTAGTCTGAGCTCTGAGCTGAGACGTTGCTCTGGGAGGTGAGCTGCATTAAATATGCATGGTTGAGGTTGACGGGACAAGCTTTTGCTTTTTTGGGTCACACGTTTTGAGTTTTCTTGCTGGCTGCTGATGAGGTTTTCCGTTTGTCTTTGGGCTGAACTGGGCCTTGCTTGCCGGACTTCATCATCGTGTTCGTATACAGCGCCACGCTATAGCCGTCGCAGCGTGTAGAGCGTGTCGCTTTGGGCGTGACGATTTCTGACCCAACCAAACAGATTTTTGCACAGTTATGTTGTTTATTGCGCATCTTAATGAAAGTATTAAGGACAGAGGGATACAGGCTTGATACGCGTACGTCAAGGCCGCCCCACATATGGCTGATTAGTCATCCCCTCGGTTTTTCCCCTTCGGCCCTTGTTGGTCTTCTTTCCTTGCGCAGTTGCTCTTTGACTCAGGGTGAGTCCTACGCAGTGACTGATAGGGACACATTAAAAAGAGGTCTGCAGAGCAGCTTGGCACACTGTGTCTCGGACTCCTGTCCTAGATGTTTCTCAGATTCAGTGACCACAGGTCCGCGTGTGTTCCAGGGCGTGTCCACGCGCGGTAGTTTAGTTGGATTGAAATGCGACCGCTCTCGGTGCGGTTCCTAGGAATGGTGCAGTTTGAGCCCTTGTGAACAGATAAGTGGAGCGAGATTCCCTGAGGAGGAGAGTCTAGATCCTGTTCAAAGCGAGCTCTAGTGTGGCAGACGGGTCAGTGTTTTTGGGGCCGGTACCAATTGCGGATCACATTTCGGCTGTTAACCGATACTGATTGAGGGTGGGCTTGACAGTTGAGGTCTGTTCACCCCAAGTACAATTTTTTGGAGGAAAACACTGGGAGCGGTTTCGCGCAGTGTGGCTTAGACACTGTTGTCTTTCTTGTAGAATGAGATGTTTGAGTCCCACTGCCTCTTACTAGAGCTACCTGGAACTGCATAATGAGTGATTCTGCTGGTGTTCCTGTGGGTCAGTGGGGGATTTCAGCGCTCTGCTGCTGCTAGTTGCTCCTTTCGCTGAAAAGAGGCAAATGAACTCCGGTTATTTACAGTCACTGATTGCGTACTCGCCGTTATTCACAGCCTTTCGGCTCTCGTCTGCCGCATCTTGTCTTTAACCTGCTTTTTTTGAGCCAACGTTTGCTTGTTGTATAAGCTTTTGTGCTCTGCTACACGAGTTCTGCTGCCTTCCTGACGCAAACACAGAACGAAGACTCGTCTCCTTTCTGCAGATTCTCTTTAGGACCTGCAGCAAAACAACAAATCTGACATCATTTTGATGCGAATGATGTTTTTGATGTTGTCCTCTATTCATGAGCTTAATATCTGTAATGAACAGAGTTTTGGCTTTAAAACGTGACTGAAGCTTTAATGATGTACACCTCAGTTACTTGATATTTAAGTGACAGCACTTCTGTCTTATTAAAGCAGCATCCCACTCAAGGTGTGTCAGTGGCTTTGCAGCCTCTGAAGTTCATGGAAATGCACATCCTTTAAAAACCAGAGTACAGCAGGATTCAGAAAGTGGAGCTTCATCGTGGTTCTCGTCGCCAGATGCACGGCGTAGAATCCGCGCAGTCTCTTGTGACTTTCTGTCAAAACGGCTTTTGTTTACTTCTTTTTGTTCATGTCGGCTGTATCAGTAACACGAAGACTAGAACTCTAATCCAGAACTGAATATGGTTTTCTGAGGGAAGCCGACTCCAAACTTAGCCTGTTTTGTGTCTACTTTGTTTCTGCACCAGATTTTGGGATTGTGATATTACGTCTTTTCGTTTGGTCCATGTGGGGTCACCTTGCAACACTAAAAGGGCTCAGATTAAAACACGTGGGTGTTTGTTGATTACTCAGAAATACGACTGGGTTAGAAGCCTCTCGCTGCATGAATTCAGATCTGTCGCTTTATCTTATTCCTTATTATTACCTTATCTTTTCCTTTATTAAAATGGAGATGCTTGGCGTCTACGTGTAGTTCTTTTGAGTGCAGACCCAAGTGTGAGTAAAGTGTTCACACTTGCCTGAACTAAGGAAAAGTCTGCACCAAGCACAGTAGGTGTGACTGCGTCCATAAAGCCATAGATTTCTGCTCTGGTTGACGGTTTTCGGCCCTTTTCCGAGCTGAGTAAGTTGTTCTGGATCAGGATTGTAGGTTTGAGGCGTCCGAGAGGTCGGCCTTGAGCCAGACTTGCTTCTGAAGGGTGCTTCGGTCTCTAGCAGGCCCGAGTGGGAAGCAGGGTTCATGTGACCGCCGAGATGGAAGCGGGAATGTGTGTACGTCTTCTTGCGTTGGTTGGAGCTCCTCACCACGTTCTATTTCAGTCCGTGCTTTAATGCAGATGGCCAGCATGCACCATGATTTTCCCTGGTGTGCTTCAGTCTTTTGGTCCAGTGTTACTTTGTGACTCGTCAGGTTTGGCCTGGTTTTTGTTAGAAGAACCGAAGCCTTGGGTTTCCTGTCTGTGGTCGTGGTCAGCTGGTTTATTTTCCCCCTCGGGTTTTATTGGATAAATCCAGTGGTGCCTTTTCCCGCTCTCGCTCTGGTTTGTGTGCGGGTGTGTGGAGCTGAGTGTCTGAGCCAGAGCTGTGTGTATTCTGTTCTTCTGTGATGTGGAAAGGTCTGTAAAGCCCCGTTGGCCGATGCAGCTTTGCTGCAGCATTAGCTCAGCCGCTCGGTCGAACTGCTTTTTTTCTGCGTGTAATTAATGATTACTTGCCTTGACTCTCTACATCTTTGTTATGCATTTGTTGTCGTTTGTTCTTTGTCGAGCATGTGCTTCGGTCCGTTGGATGAAACAGGAGCGCATGCTCAGTTCTGTGTGCGTTGCCTGAGAAACTCTTATTTACCTACAGCCTGAACAGCCTCTCGGATGTGTGGCACCTTTCTCCAGTGACCATGTTCCTCTCAGAAACTTGCCAAGTTCACTGTGTGCAACCACGACAGCCGACCTTTGATTGGTTCACATCTGAAATTGATGTAGAACATGTTGAATTTTGTGGACTGTGAGACTGTCTGCAAGTGGTGATGTTTGGGGGTCCAAGTTCAGCACACAGGGGCTTTAGAAATGCCTCTAATAGTGGATGTCTGCAAAATTTCTGGTGCATTGACCGTTTGACCTTGGCTTGTTAAGCAACAGATATTTTAAGAGATAAATCAAAGTGTCTAGAAAACAAATGTTTATACACATGTTTATTTCATTGCATTCAACAACTATGCAAACAATTATAGAGCAGGGGTCTTTTAGTATTTAGAATTGTGTTAAAATTGCTGCGATCCTTAAAATCATTTCCTTTTTCACTGCTCGTGAGTTTTCATGCTTGAACTTCGGTGGAACCTCAGTCAGTTGAGCCGGTGTTCGTTTGTCAGGGAAAGATGTTCAGCGTGTGGGAGGCTGCGGTTCGGCTTTATCCATTTAGCAAGCAAGACCACAGTAAAATAAATAAATAAATAAAATAATTAATTCAGAAGTGTTCTGAGGTCAGACAGTGTATCAGGAGATACGACACGGACTACTTATTAAAAAATGATGAGATGCTTGCTTTCCTTTTGTGCGTCTCAAAGCCGTGGACGATGCGGTTCCCGGCCTTAAGACCTACACTTTCATAGCCTTCATGGTAGATGCAGCCAGTCCAGGACTCTCGGTACTCAAGTCAGTCGCCTCAAACCTGTCTTGGTGTCTTTTTCTGCTGTCTCTCTCTGTATTTTCCCTTCTTGTTTTTCTGCCGTGCACCACACGGCGTAGGGCTTTCATCCCGACTTTCATCAAGCGGGCATGTTTGTGCAGCATGCGATGCCTGTAAACGGAGGGGTGGGAGGAGCGCAGGGGGCATGGACCCCTCAGCGCTGCTCTGGGTGTCCTTAATCTTCTCACAGACACGTGGTGGGGATCGACTCCAGCATGCAGAACACACACGACGTGATGTTTAGTCACGCCCATGCCCACTCTTCAAACGGTGTGTGTTCGGTCGCCCACAGTGTGATTGGCTGCAGTAAATTGGCAAGACAATAGAGTAACTGCTGTTTATTCGTGTGTGTGTGTGTGTGTGTGTGTGTGTGTGTGTGTGTGTGTGTGTGTGTGTGTGTGTGTGTGTGTGTGTGTGTGTGTGTGTATACACACACGTGCACAGATTCAGTGCATGAGCCGCATGGACTCCTCCAGGCTTGTGTATCTATGGGATGATGCTGGCGGGGGCCGGCGCTTCAGCCGCCGTCGCTGAATGTCTGTGCGAGTGAGCGTTGGGCCTGCATGCTCACTCAAGCGCTAGTGTGACTCACCGCTCGTGAACGCTCCTCTGCCCTCGCTCCTCACTGCTAGCACGCTCGCGGCCACATGCCTGTCGCCGTGGATACGCTCCCTCATGGCCTCTCTGTGCGGTAGCCGGGCCGCTGTGCACACGCCGGACACACCGATGCAGAAAATCCCCCACACTGAAACTTCCCTCTTAGAAACGTCTCCCTTTGCCTTCCTCGCTCTGCAGCGGCGTCCTTCTGTAACTGCGTTGGCACATTTCATACAAACCAAGCCTTACAGAAGCTCAGCTCCACTACTTCCCCCACTTGGAGCTTCAGAAGGAATTGTTGGGGCTCACATCGCACCAGACCCTGTCCTCCCCATCCTAGCTCAGCGTTTCCCCTAGACCTTCTGTCTTTAGACGCGGTGGGAGACGCCTCAGAGCCTCAGAGCTGTCCTGCCTGTGGCTTCATCAAAAACACGCGGTAATGATCTCACTGTGCAGGTTTGTTTATAATATATAATATACAATTTAATATAGTGTATGTATATAATGTAATGTAATGTAAAAGAATAATGTTAATAGTTCCTTAATTCAACACTGAGATCTGTTCGGACTGCCGAGTCTGTAAGACGGCCCAAATCCTCTGCTCTCGTCTTTTAGGGCTTGAACTAACTGCTGATGTCAGCAAACATTCTGAAGAGCAGGCGCTGGTTTTACTCCTCAGTAAACTGCGATGGCCTTCTCCCCTCTGTAAAGAGGTTAAAGCGTACAGTGAGCAGCTCGTACAGTAGAGGCAAGCCAGCTCCTCTCGGTCATACGCTGCTGTATCACTCCGCTGCGTTACCGATCGGGTCTGCGCTGGAGTTGAGACGGGAGTTCAGGGCATCTTTTATATTTGAAAATGGATTTTACTTTGGGGGAAAACGAGTACGTGCCTCATAGAAAAACTGTTGTCCCGTCAGTTATGTTGTGATGCCGGGTGTCCTGCGGAGTTCAGCCGGTACGCTGGGCCTATTTTATCTTGATCACTGTAGTAAAACACAGCCAGGTGCTCTCCGTCTTCGTCCCGCTGCTGCCGTTGGACGAGTGGTTGATATCTTGTTCTGTCTTTTATTTTGTGGTCTCTGAGTATATGACGTGGTTTGGGATCGTTAGCTGTTCGTCTCTTGAATTTGACCTCCTCAGCGTTGGTGTGCTCCTCCCTGACCTTGTCCCCCTCAGGCTGATGAGGCCGGAGAATCCCTTTGCTGTGGCTGCCACCAGCACAGATCTGTACATCACACCGCTGGGCGCTCGAGCTTGTTTGTATGCATGTTTGTAAGTAGATACGTATGTTTTTGTTTATGTATGTTTGTTTTATGCGTGTTTATTTAGGCGTGTTTGTCTGTATCTGGATATGTTTTGTGTAGGTAGATATGTATGAATGTATATGTATGTATGTATGAATGTATGTACCAGAACACCTTGTGGTGTATTGGTGATGTCCTGGGGGGCTTGCTGAGTGAACAGGTGGGAAGCCTGTGAATGTACCTGGATAAAGGTTCTAAAGGTAAAATAAAGCTCTGCTGATCCTTCAACTCAGTTTAACAGTAAATGGTCTTAAACGCTGGAGTTAATGTAGAACTGCTGATTCACCCTTTAACCCTGAAGATCAGCGCAGACGGCACAAAGTCGCCTGGCTGTATTTATTTTATTAGATTTAAGATGGACGTCAGTCATTTGGAGACGTTTATAAGCACTCAGCTTTTTTTCCCGATACATTTAATTTGCAACAAGAAACTGTCAAACACTGAAGTTCTGAGGCTTAAATCAGCCTCTCATTCGAATTGCCCTGTTCCACCTTAAATGGTGCAGCAGCTGCTTTCTGGTGCCGTTTAAAGTGTAAAAGCTGGTGAATGAGAAGCTCATTTCAGTCTTGGGGGGAAAAAAACGTCGATTGTTGAGACACTTTAAAGGAAATATTCTAGTTTTAATGAGAAGTTTCCTGCTGGACTTGTGTGAAAGAGCGGCTGTAGAGACTGCATTGGCAGTTATTTCATCCTGTACTAGTGCATCAACACCTACTGAGAGATACTCACAGCCAAGAGGGTGAAATAAATGGATATAAAATGCTGTGGCTGCCAAGGTGGTTTGATTTTTGTTAAAAGAACTTGATGTTTGGTTTGCTGACCCCCGGCGTACACTGCAGAGGGAAACTACCCCCTGTAAGACCGTCCAGGGCAGTAATGATGGTCTGAGGGGCCTGACTGAACAGCTAGGGCTACATCACAGCACCGTCGCTGAGATAGTAATGGCAAGTAAACGGGGAAATCATGTGGTCATTTTAATGAGTGAAACTAATATTTATATGGCGATTCATCATGATTAGCTCTTTTTTTATGATGGAGCCCATAAAAACCTAGTTATACCACTGGACTGATTCCTGGCCTAATAGCAGAGATGTGCCAAACGGATGCACCAGGGAAAAGGGAGTGATCAGGGGATGGAAATGGGTTTTTCGCAGTTGTTACAGTGCATCATGGCATTCATGGGGGAACGGTTGGAGTTGCAGCTGCGGCATTGGCACGATCGTTCGGCGTTTTGGACTGCAGGCTTGGTGCATTGCAGGAGAGGCTGCATGGAGCTCCAGGCGGACTGATGGAGATGAGCTGACTGCAGCTTAAGCTCAGAGTTCGTCTTGCCTGAGATTTGAAAGCTTGTCACCATGCAGGTCTTCTGAGACCTGAAGCTTCAGTTTTTTTTCCCAAGAAAAGGCTTTTAGCTGTTCTTTAAGGCTCGTCTCGTGCCTTTTGCTGCATCTTCTGCTTGATGTGTGTCAGGGTAGCTACCGAACGCTGCCGCTGTGGGTGTGAATGGCTTTCAAGCCGCCGCAGCAGCAGCAGCAGCCCTCCTGTGCGATGGAGAGCGAGGGAGTAGAAGTCTCTGGCCCTGCCCATGTGTTAGCGGGTGGAGAGACGAGCAGGCCACAGCGGCTGAATGAAAACAGCTTTAGTGTCTGAGCCTGTGAATGTGTACTTTACTGCAACCTCATCACTATTCCTCTCAGCGCAGCTTTGCCCTGTTAAACTCACGCACTTATACACTCGGGCACTAATTAGAATCTGTGCCAGTCCTCCCACCTCGTCATGTAGGACAGTCGAGGTGAGGAAACTCCTAAAAGTGAATGCCTGTACGTTCTTTCATAGAGTGGATTTTGCCATAACGTGGATGAAGTGATTAAAAGGTGGTGAGCCACAAGTTGCAACCCTGAACCGGTTAATTAGCACTTAAAAACTCCTCTAAAGCAAAATGCACCGTGGGACGTCCAGTCATCAGTGTTTTAGGCCGTGTTCACGTTACTGTTCTGATGTTTTTATCTCAATGGTTCACATTCATGTAGGTAAACGGCTCAAATCTGTCATTAATGTAAAGATACCGGTGTCCAGAAACGACATCCCAACCAGTGATGAACAAACCAGATAATTTGCTCCGAGCAGCTCTCAGCTCTTCGTTTTTAGGGCAAGACGAAGGGCCAGATGCGTAGCTTTTGTGGTGTTCACTGGCACCAACTTCAGGTTAGGCACTGCTGCCACGTTAACCCTGATGGTCCATGTGCAGTGCAGGGCTCCTCAGGAGTTTCGGCCTAACTGCTCCGGTTAAAGACGTGTGGCCACAAATTTGGATATGCAGACAGTCCAGGACCCCACATGAAGGTGGCTCAGGTGATTGCCCACACAGCTCTGAAACAGCAGATTTGTGTCATTAAGGCAGGAAATCTGATTTGTACTACTTCAACCTGCTGATGTGAACATGGATGTAATATTGCTGATACTGGCCCAGGACAGAACTCCAGTCCTGCCTCAAGGGCTCTTCAGTCATGGACTGTCGGCTCTGGGGATCGAACCGGCAAACTTCCGGTCACAGGGCTGGTTCCCTGACCTCCAGCCCACGACCGCCCCACTATAAACGATAGGTACTGTCTGTTAAAATACCCCACAGGACTGAATCAGTACATCGCTATTAAACACTTTCTTAGATGTTTCGAATTTCGAAAGCTTGTTTTTGTTTGTTGTCTGTTTGCACTTGAATCTGCTTTCAGGTGCAAAAGTGACAAACGTACCTCACGTAAAATAAACCTTGCTGAACGATTTCCGTGTGTAGGCTTCAGAATGTGGCTGTGGGGTCCAACAGTAGTAGCGCAGAGCAGTGCACCACGTGTTGATAACGATGGCGTTTCGTTATCGCTCTGCTTTTGACTACTAGCACTACAAGACCGAGGACCCTTTCAGGCGCTGTCACAGGAAGCCCTACTTCCTCTGCCGAGCGCGCTGTGCTGCTCCTTCCTCGGTTTCGTGCTCTGCGCCCTGCTGGCTGGGCTGCTCGCAGTTTTCTCTCTTCTCTGAAATAATGTGCCACTCTTCCTTTCCTTCTCATCATTCTTTCACCTCTTCCCTTCTGATGTACACCGTCCTTAAATCCTTCTGGCTTTCGCTCGAGCCCGTCTTCTCCTTCCTCCCCCTTGTATTAGCTCGTGATTCATGGTGAGGCGAGCAGATCCTGACAGGCTTGGTCAAGCTTGCGTCTCTTGCTCGCTCTTATCCCTCAGTGTCTCTGTCCTAATCGCGGAGGACTGAGACGGGACGAGAGAGGCGGGGCAGCGTGTTTATGAATTTTGTGTAGGGTTTCAGGTTGAAGGGGTTTCTGCTCTAGTCTGTGGGTCAGTGACTTGCAGGGTGAAGACTGAGGACTATGGGCTCTCTCTGATTTAACTAATAGGCCGCTGAAGTTATGCCGTCGTTTTGTGGTTGGCATCATGCTCTTATTATTAATCGCGGGTCTAAGACAGATTTCTTTAGAAAATGAATGGTATTTTCAGAATGCGCTGGGGGTGGAGCCTTTCTGTTTACCGCTGGGTGTGGTGGAGTGTTTTTTGTTTTTTATTAATTTAGAGAATCATAATTTAAGAGAATTTTAGAATAAAACGGGCTGAGATTGGAGTTTTGATATGGACGTGGTTTAGGGGTCTGTAATCCTTATGAACCTCCTGTGTTGGCCTAGTATTTAGCGTTAGATCACTGCTGTGGAGGATGCCCTTTCCATGGGGCGCTCGCCGAGGATCTTGGTGGTGTTGAGGTTTTCATGGTTTACGTTTTAGTTTGTTTCTGTTTCTCTATTGGAAGATGAAACGTTCCGAATAGCCACCAAAAGGAATAATGCTCTAAAAATAATGCCCACTTTTTTTTTTTTTCTTTTTTCAGTGTGTCTATAGCGATTATTCATACCAGCTTTTTGGCTATTACAGTATTTTCAATATTCTTGTACAGAAGGACCTTCTGTCTCCTCCTCTCCTCTCCTCTCCTCTCCTCCCCCTCGCTAAAAACGCCGAGCCAAGGCAGTGGTCACCTCAGTGGTTTTCCCCGTACTTCCATACCAGCTGACGTTGTTAATAATAAAATGGTTTTGTCACACATGGAACTTTGCAACAAATCAGATGTTCTCACCTGTAACGTTAACGCTGTCACCACCATGGCTTCAAGAACAGCCTTTCTTCATAGCCTGCTGTCATGACTGGGTTAAACTTTGGCTTTATTGCTAGTGCTGACAATAAAAAAAATGATGATGATGAGGAAGAGTGTGTGTGGCTGGAGTGTTATCTTGAGAAGGATGTGATGTGTAGAGCATCTGATCAGCTTCCATGCTATCCAGATACCCCAAGTTGGTTTGTAACTTGTTTCAGAAGCGCTGCCGCCTTTCCCACGAGCAGTTACAGTGCAGCGATCTTCAACAGTTCCAATAACAAACCCACACGTCCAGGTGGTCAAAGCCTGATGAAGATACAGGTGGGATAGCAGGACTGATCGAAGCTTCCTGAACTTCATTCTTGATGACTATATTGTGGAAAAACGAGAATCCCTTCACATCACTCCTGGGCCTGACTGGTATAATGAAAAACGGAAGTGATGGATTGGTAGAGCAAGCAGCTCCTGACCGAGTGTTTGGGGCCGAAGCAGACGTGTCGACGGGAATTCCACATGCATTGTGAAAGTCATTCAAAGTGGTTTAATGTGAAAAGCTCAGTTCTGGAGAAACTTGCAGAGTTGGAGTTGGTCACAATGGAATTGATGTAAACCTCACATCTGAAGAGCTCACTGCCTCTGAAAGCCTCCTCACAGCCAGGCATTGTGCAGGGTGGTTATGAACACAGTGCCCGATAGACCGTATTTGTATTAGTGTTGTAGACGCCTTGACCCCCAGTTCCTATCACCACCACTGCAAAGAAACCTGCAGTCTTTACAGCGTCAGTAGGTTTCTTCATAAGGAACCAGGTCGCATCAGACCACTCAGAATGGCTCTGTTAACTTCCCAAACATTTGGATGATGATGATGGTGATGATGATGGTATAGTTGGTGTGGTGTAGTGGGGAACACCTCTGCCTTCTACGCTGTAGACTAGGGTTCAATCCCCCACCTGGGTCAGCACCCTACACTATACCAATGTCCAGTCCTTGGGCAAGACTCCTAACACCACTTTGGCCTCCCTGTGTAAACTGATCAAATTGTAAGTCGCTCTGGATAAGAGCGTCAGCCACATGCCGGAAATGTGAAACGATGATGATGATGATGATGATGATGATGATGATGATGATGATGATACCTGTTTTCTGTTAATGTGCTGTTTTCTCTCTCTCCCCTCCCCTCACCCCCCCTTTCCTCTATGCCAGGCCAAGTCGTGTATCTGTCATATGTGTGGTGCTCACCTGAACAGGCTCCACTCCTGCCTCTACTGCGTATTCTTTGGCTGCTTCTCCAAGAAACACATCCACGAACACGCCAAAAACAAACGACACAACCTAGGTAAGATGCACATGCGTGTGCTCATTGCGTGTGCCTGTGTTTTGTCTGTCATTATTTGGGAAAAGTTCTCCAATTTAATTTCTACATTTATAAAGTCCCAAGCATGAGCCTAATCAGCCCTGCTGCTTCACAAAAAACTGCATTCTTTCCCCAACAGCGATGCCTGGAGTGCTTGGCAAATTGCCAGGAAAAAAAATAGGATTATGTTTTCCTCGTCTCACGCTTCCTCGCTGTTTACAAGCTGCCGCAACTGTTTGACTTTCCTAGCTAGTTTAAACGTTTTAGCCAAAACGGTCACAACACTAATTTGCACGCGGAGCCCAGAGACGACTGTGACGAGCCTCGTCTCCGGAGGCGAAGCGGGAAGCCTCGCGCGGATTAGCTGTATCTGATTCGGCCCCATTCTCCTCCTATTGTGCCTGGCTCTCATCCCCTCGGCTCATGTGTGGAGACACATGCACACAGAGGCTGTGATTATCCTCACTGCAGTAATCAGCATTGTGGGGCAACACACTGATCGTGGGCACACACTCTTGCCACTTCAGCTGCTGAGGGTGTGTGTGAATAGCTGGCTCACACATCCTCAAAGACCAGCATGGTCCCCCCAGCACCCCCGCTGGAACGTCCCGTCTGCGAGCCTGGATTCACTGCCTCATTCAGGAAGAGATGCAGATGGTCAGACTTAAGTGTTGCAGGTTTAAAAAAAAAAACATTTGTAAATCAGGATTTTTCTCATTTTGAACAAACGAGTGGCTTTATTTTCTGTTTAGTGCGAGGAAGGAAGCGTAGAAGGACTCCTGCAGCCTGCTGAAGGCGACTGCGCACCGGATGAGCAGCGTAGACGCTGAAATCTGCACCTGTAGGCTGTTTTCAGAGCTCGTCTTGGGTATTGCCAACACTTAAAACTCATCCCACCTGTGTTTTGTTACAAAATGAGCATAATTGGTCCTAAAAGGGATTTAGTGTAACACATTCTGTTCTAACTTGTATAAAAAAAAACTAATATTGTGACACTGTGTGTAAAAACTGGTTGAAATATATCATATTACATTTTTGCCATATCACCCGGTTCTAGGCTAAAGGGACCGAGGACCCAGTTCGTTTTTTTTTTTTTTTTTAGAGAAACTTGCTTATAATATCAAGCAATTAATATCATGATACTTCCCCTTTTACCATCCCACCCAACCACCACACAGACCCCCATACACATACGCACAGATAGGATATCTAAGAAAGGCGTGTAACTGTAAGAGAATGAGGTGGAAGCCAGGGCTGGACATTGTCTTTTAGCAGCTGTCAGGCCGGCCAACTGTAGTTTGCGTGCTTTCTTTGCGTTAGGATAAACAGATGTAGAGACTATACTGTATAATATATACTCTATAATAGAGACTGGCCTATTGGATAAGCCATATCAGTTGGTGAAGACAGGAATCCTAACACCTTATTCCAAAAAAATATGAAAGTGCCTGAAGTGTCATGTTAGTTTTACACTTGACTAGTGTAGATTTAATGGGGGGAAAATGAACATGATGTAGTGAGTTTATCAGGTTCTGTGCACAGGTGAGTGGTGTCCAATTCCCTTTGCAGGCAGGGCTCTATAATAATTATAATGTCCTAGAAAAAAGTGTGGGCAAGATTTCGAGTGCCGCATCCGCCTGCCACTGTAAATAACTGGCTTGGGGCACATTATTAGGTATTATTTTAATGCTAGTTTTTAATATTAATCTATGTTACAAATAAAAACATCTTCATGTAAGTATCTGGACAAAGTGTTGATTGTCTAGTACAATTTTATTTTGCTTCAATTAAAAAAAGTGAGATTGAAGTTCTTTAGATATAGTTTCTTATAGAGGAATCATTTTTGATCAAAAGAAAAGAGTCTGACTCTCCTTTACTTGTTGGTTGGTCGGTGTGGTGGGTAACACCTCTACACTGTAGACTGGGGTTCAGTCCCCCGCCTGGACAGGCACCCTACACTATACCAATAAGAGTCCTTGGGCAGGACTCCTAACACCACCGTCGCCCACCTGTGTAAATTGATTAAACTGGACGTCGCTCTGGATAACAGCGTCGGCCAAATGCCGTGAATGTAAATGCACATGCGTCGCTCAGGCGTGTGGGCGCTGCAGATTACGCCCACGATTTCAGTTGTTCACACACAGAAACCGCATGCTCTGTAGCATCCACATGCCAGCGTGACGCGTGCCCATCGTGTCCTTCAGCTGGTCAACCGGTGCACTTGTACAGCTGTACATGAAGGGGTTTGTGTTTACGCCAGCAGTTACACTGAAACAGTAGGAGCTTCTCAAAAGCCAAAGAAACGCTTGCCAAAATTACCAAGTCGGTTTCCTGTCCACCTGCAGTGGCGGTGGTGCAGATGGTGCAGCAGCTACATGCTGGCGCCTCAGGCGTAACAACTGCTGCACCATTTTAAGGTGGAATGGGCAAATTGGAACATGCAGCTGGAACATGTGGAAAGCAAGCCAAGTTCATCCTCGTGTTAAAACTACAGGTAGGATAGCTTGAGGTGTTTAAACATCCTTATCCAGAATATGTTAAGATGCATAGAGAATAAATAATTCAGATATTCTATAGATTAAATCGGCTCATCAGGAGGGAGGTAGTAATGCTGAGCTGAGTATTTTCATGCCGTGTCTTTTTTTTGCACAAAATTTGAGAGTAGCATCAGTAAAAGTATTGACGGGTATTGGTATCGATAAAATTGCTGCGTGATGCAGGTCTGACTGTTGGTAGGCATTAGGAATATGGGAATATGGTAAGGCGGAGACGTTGCTAGCTGTCTGTTTTCTTGAATGGCACCGACTTCATTACCGAGGTTTTCACCTCACTAATCACACCCGACTCTTTCTTTTGGACGTTCTCTCTGAAATTCATTCAGCTACATCTGCTATGACTGCATGTACACGCATCACACACCCACCCGCTTCCTCCTCCACTTTCTTCTCTACTTTTGCATCAGGAGCCTGCGGGTCTATAAATAGGTTGTCACGGCAACTGTACATAGGTAGCAGAACTGAATAGAGCTGGCGGTGGTGGGGGTTCCGGGCGACCAGGTGGCCATAGCGACAGGCCAGTATTTTTAAACGCTGCTTTACCAAAAGTCCTTTTACACTCATTATCTTCAACAACAGGAATATGAGCAGCAGGTTCGGATCTCTGGGGAGATGGAAGCGTGTGGACGAGAGCGATCCGTGGCACCGAGCACAGTAAACGGAAGCACAGTGAGAGGCAGATTAAGAAAATCCCGGGATTTAAGCAGTCAGAGTCAGAATTAGGGCCCAAGTGATGAGTGAATTGTGTGCCTGATACAGATTTTACAGGACAAAAAAATCTTAATACAATTTTATGCTTTTTTAATTTTGTGCTGGAATGGTTTTATTGGAGCGGTGCTTCTCTGACCAGTATGACCATCAGTTCTCAGTTTTCACACCTCCTAAACTCAAACACCTGAACCTCAGTCTTCAGTAATAGCGTTGACGGCGCAGCTGTTAATTATTAATCTGTTAAATGTTATTCTCATGCTACACATTAGGTTTTAAATGATGGGTTGCATTTAAATTCACGAGTTTAACCCATAATATAGTTTAGTTAAAGGAGTGCTTGTGTAACGTGCCATGACCTAAAAATTGGTCATTTTCTAGGATATTTTGGTCAATGCCTGTAAAACTGTAGGCCATCGCTAAATCAGTTGAGCCTTAGTCAGAGTCAGAGCTGTCCTAGGATCACGTTTTGCTTGTTGGGTTCTGATCATTGCCGTTACTTTAAAAGCCTAATTCTACATTTTTCTTGTATTTTTTTTTTTCCCCCGGGTGTGAATTTCAAGCATTTGTCTTTTTCCCCCCAGACATCCAGATTCCAAACTTTCCTGTAACATTATTCCCAAACACACTTTTAATCAGTTTTTTTCTACCTGACCATTTTTCAAGTACTTTTTTATTGTTTAGAGTCAAACAAGCGGTTTCTGTTTCTGACACGTGTAGATGGCCTTTGTTCTGACTGGCTGCCATGTATTGAGCCTCATTCAAAAAGGCAGGGCTGAAACATTCCTTGTAACTGGAACTGAACGTGGATCAAGACTTTTGAAATATGGATCATGGCTCAAACTTCAGAGTGCTCATCTGGGAAGAGGTTTTAATATCCGAGTGCATATTACCAGGTTATGTGGTGGGAGGAGCTCGTCTTAGGATGCTCAATATATATGGCTCTTGCTATTGTTCTGCCACGAAACCGATTTAAAAGAAGTTCTAATGATCCCTCCTCTCTGGTCCTCAGCTATAGACTTGTTATATGGTGGAATATATTGCTTTGCATGTCAAGACTACATATACGACAAAGACATGGAGCAGATTGCCAAAGAAGAGCAGAGAAAGGCCTGGAAACTGCAAGGTGGGTGTTCTGTGTTGGCCTCCCTTGCAGTAATATTGAAATGTCTGTCTTTCTGTTGTCCTGATTGTGTGCGGCGTGTTCTGTTTCTCACCAGGTGTGGGGGAGAAGTTTTCGACGTGGGAGCCGACAAAACGGGAGCTGGAGTTGCTACGGCACAATCCGAAACGCAGAAAAATCACTACAAACTGCACTATAGGTAGCTAAGAGCCCACTTTCTTCTCTACATCTGACTGGAGTTTTCATGAACCTTTAGTAATCAGCTGCTGCACGGTTGGTGTTCATCATCTAGTTCTTCATTAGTGGTCACAGGATGCGGTTGGCTGGGTGTTATTGATTTGATTCTCAGTCCAGCAGCGACACTGAGGTGTTTAAAAACTCCAGCACTGCTGTGTCTGATCCACTCAGACCAGCACAACACACACTAACACACCACCACCATGTCAGTGTCACTGCAGTGCTGAGAATGACCCACCACCCAAACAGTACCTGCTCTGTGAGGGTCCATGGGGGTCCTGACCACTGAAGAACAGGGTAACAGAGTATCAGAGAAACAGATGGACTACAGTCTGTAACTGTAGAACTACAGAGTGCAGCTATACGGTCAGTGGAGCTGATAAAGTGGACAGTGAGCAAAGAAACGAGGAGGCGGTCATGATGTTATGGCTGATCTGAAGCATCTAGGCTGTCATTAATCCACTGTTCCATTCACATTCACTCAAACTGCTTCAGCAGCTGGGTTAGGTTTGCTCTCCTGTGGAGTCCTGAAGAAATCTGTGGTGATGTACACTCACCAGCCACTTTATTAGGTACACTAGGGTCGCTAGTAAAAGGCTGGACCCCTTTTCGCCTTCAGAACTGTCTTAATTCTTCGTGGCAGACTTTCAACAAGGTGTTGGAAACGTTCCTCAGAGATTCTGGTTGGTTATTTGAGTTCCTGTTGTCTTTCTATCATCTGGAACCAGTCTGCCCATTCTCCTCTGACCTCTCACATCAAATAGGCATTTTCGTCCACACAACTGACCGCTCACTGGACATTTCCTCTTTTTCGGACCGTTCTCTGTAAACCCTAGAGATGGTTGTGTGTGAAAATCCCAGCAGATCAGCAGTTTCTGAAATACTCAGACCAGCCCGTCTGGCACCAACAACCACGCCACGTTCAAAGCCCCTTAAATCCCCTTTCTTCCCCGTTCTGAGGCTCGGTCTGCACTTCAGCAAGTCGTCTTGACCACCTCTACATGCCTAAATGCAGTGAGCTGCGGCCGTGTGATTGGCTGATCAGCTATTTGTATTAACAAGCAACTGAACTGTACCTAATAAAGTGGCCGGTGCGTGTAATGTGTCCTGGGAAAAGGGAGCGTGAGAGAGTGAGCGACACAAAGAGCTTCGCTCTGAATGGAAGCTACAGTCTATGCAGAAACACAACCACTTCCTGTCTGTGGGAAAATTTCTGCCCTCTTCCTCTTCCTGTGTCACTGGGCCCTTATCTGAGATTGTTTTTGGGGTTTCACTCGTCCGACCGTGTGTTCAGCAGTGAACGCTGTCAGGGTCAACAAAAGCCGACGTTCAACTCAGGGTTTCGTTTGTTTAATAGACAAAACGTTTGGTTTAGTTTCAGCCTTGAATTCATATTCCATATAGATCCGTGCACCACGGTGCCAATTCATTCACGTGACCCATCTCACTAGTGCACGAGCTCTATATAGTGTATAGAACAAACACAAATGAGCAATCGGGTGAAAAAAGGAACTAGAATTTCTTATTTATGAAAAAGTAGTTTAGACTGTGATTATAAGCACAAAGGTTTGGTTCCAGACTTGGTTTTGTTCAGGTTCATCACCCACACACAGGACTTCCCCGGAAGCATTGATGAGCCAAGCCTGGAACTGCAGGTTAACTGTAATTTATAGTGAGTGGTAAACAAACCCGGTGGCATCCGTAAAATCAGTGCTCATTACATCACTGTGTTTCAAAAATAGTTTCGCCAAGCATCTCAAACTTTTGCGTTGTGCTAGATCGGCGTTTCTGCGGGTCCTTAAAGTCTTCATTTCTTTCTAATAGACGTACTAAAACGTAAAGATGTCCAGTGCCAGGACACGTTAACAGATTGTGTGTCAGCTGAAATGAGTCTGATCTAAATCTGCTTTGTTTTTGTGTTTGTGCTTTGTTTACTCCGCTGTTGTTGAGGGGTTTCCGCTTTAAACGCAAGTGAAGTGAACGCAGTTATTCTTGTCTTTTCATTGTAAGTGACACGCCACCAAAACAAGGTGCACAATACGCTCCCACCATGCATTTCTCTTGTGAGCTGCGGCTGGGTAAGAATGAAACTCAGCCAAACTGTTTGCTTTATAGGTCACATCGTGCTGCTGTTGCAGCTCAAATGATGAGGCGCTCTGATCAGATTGCGTGGCAGGGGTTAGGGGGAGGAATCGGGGCGTCCCTGATTTAAATTCTAAGATGATTCCTAAAGAAAAGATCATTTTAGGTGTTAAACTAGTTCAGAATAAACAAAGCTGCTAAACCGGGTGGCCGACTGCGCTCCCGGGGGGGCGGTGTCCAGCACAGTAAGGCGATTTTCATCCTCTAAGGACACAAACTAAACCTGGCACTTAGCTGCTGAGTCGAATCAGGTGTGGTTAAATAGGAAACCACCAAACTGCTGGGCATCATGCTTGGATATGACCTCACATACGAAACAAATTGCTTTAAAAATAAATGAATAACTAACAATTGTGTGTCCTTCAGGTTTACGGGGCTTGATCAACCTGGGCAACACGTGCTTCATGAACTGCATCGTCCAGGCGCTCACGCATACGCCGCTGCTGCGAGACTTCTTCCTGTCAGACCGACACAAATGCGAAATGCAATCCAACTCCTGTCTGGTGTGTGAGATGTCTCAGCTGTTTCAGGAGGTGAGCCGTGTGTGTGTGTGTGGGGGGGGGGGGGGGGGGGGGTAATTCAGGTTGTCATGGTGAGTGCTGGTGTCTGGGGTTGAAGTGGTAGCTTACTCAGCTCTCTACCAGCTGGGAGCCAGAGTCTGAGACAGGAGGAGGGAGAGAGAGAGAGCTGTGAATTCAGGTCAGTTTGGTTGAACGTTCAGAGCGCTTATAGAAAGTTAGAGGTGTTGAGCTGAAATGTCCCGTTTACCTGCATGTGTGTGCAGGCGTGTGTCTCGTGTTCAGTGAGAGTGGGCTTGCTCGACTTTGTCCCCTGTGCTCCACACTGCCCCACCGCCCCACCACACCCCGTCTGAGTTTTCCTTTTGTTTGGCTCTTTGTTTCTCTGTGCATGGGCGTGAAATCTGGGTCGCCGAGTCTCTGATATTTCGTGCTTTACACCGTTTCAGAGATGATGTTGAATGGAAGTGAGAGGTGTGTGTTTTTTCTTTTCCCTCTACCATTCACCTTCCAGACAGTTGATTTTCTGTATTTTGAAGTTAGCCTTGAATCCATCCACTGCTGGAGTGAGTCATCATTAAAGGGTGTCTGCTTGCTTTTCTGGCAAATCAGTGGCACAAAGAGCGTCTTCAAGAAACGAAATGTGAATTTGGATTAAAAACACGCAAATATTTCCCGTTAGGAAGTTAGTAAAGTAAATAAATGCATTGAATCTCTAACTATATCTAGGAAGGCGAGCGAATCCGGCATACCTCCCAGAGGACACCTTGCTTTGCCTGTTTCAGCCATATAGTCTGACGTCCTCATAGTTAATGTGGTTTCAGTCTCTGAAAAGCACAAATTGTAAAGAGGCCAGTAAAACTACATTCCATGTGGGGCCGCGGGGTCATTTGAATCATTTCTAGATGCGGCCGAATTAAAAGCGATGAAGGTTGTCGACTGGCCAACCCAGCTCAGCGCCTCAGCGGACTGACCTGAACTCTTAGAGAAAGTTCTGTATCAGAGCCGTTTAATGCATGTAAAACCATGGTCATGGTTCAGCGACGTGCACAGGGATGCGGGACATGAGGTGTAGTTACATCATGCGTTGACATGTGACAAATGTGTTTGAGGGAAGTGAAGACCCACGCGTGCTTGTTCTACGTGTAGCTGTGCACAGTTTAACACCGTATTTTCATTACAGCGAGCTGACGGCTGTTTTGGGGGCGTGCCGCTAAAATAAACGCAGGTTGAGGTGCAAAGACCAGAAAACCTATATGACCCACTTCTGAGCTCTAAACCCATTTAATGTTGTTTGTAAATTTAATGAAATATAATGAAGTTTTTAAAGCCATTGTGTCTCCTGCTCAGCACACGCTCCAGTGTTAAGGCTCAGCATGACTATAGAGGTGACGTTAACGAGTACCTCACCCACAGATCAACACGACTGGTTGGTCATCACTCGGTTCATTTGCATAACGTGGTAAGGTGTGTCGGAGGTTTGATGTGCCAGCTATTTATGTATATTGGTGTCTCTATAATCGGTCATTATAGCCCGTTAGGCCGTGTTTTGTTTGATGTAAATTAGCAAAAGGAAAGGAGAGAGAGAGAGAGAATACTTGGCTTTGTTGGTTTCAGGTGGCCCTGATCCTCAATTTTGCATAATACACTGCCTGGCCAAAAAAAAGTCACACACTCTTAATATTTAATTTTACCGCCTTTAGCTTGATTACGGCACGCCTTCGCCGTGGCATCGTTTCCTCAAGCTTCTGCAGTATCACAACATTTATTTCCGTCTAGAGTTGCATTCATTTTTCCTCTAAGATCCTCAATGGGGCTCAGGTCTGGACTCCATGTGTGAAAATGATGTCTCCTGCTCCCTCAACCACTCTTTCGGTTTGAGCCCAATGAATCCTGGCATTGTCATCTAGGAATATGCCCGTGCCATCAGGGAAGAGGAAATCCATTGATGGAATAACCTGGTCGTTCAGGATATTCAGGTAGTCGGCTGACCTCATTCTCTGGGCACATAACGTTGCTGAACGCGGACCTGACCAACTGCAGCAACCCGAGATCAGAGCACTGCCCCCACAGGCTTGTACGGTAGGCACTAGGCCTGATGGGTGCATCACGTCAGCCGCCTCTCTTCTTACCCTGATGCGCCCATCACTCTGGAACAGGGTAAATCTGGACTCATCAGACCACGTGACCTTCTTCCATCGCTCCAGAGTCCAGTCTTTACGCTCCCTATCCAATTTGAAGCCGTTTTTGCTGGTTAGCCTCACTGATAAGTGGTTCTCTTAAGGCTACACAGCTGTTTAGTCCCAGTCCCTCGAGTTCTCTTCACATTGTGCGTGTGGAAATGATCTTACCTCCGCTGTTAAACACGTCTCTGAGTTCTGCTGCTGTTTTTCTGCGATTTGATTTCACCAAATGTTTAAATCAAATCATTCAAGACTTTTTTTCCGACCACAATCCTTCCTCGAAGATGATGTCCTTCCACGTTTGAATAATGCGTTGGACAGTTCTTAACCTGATTTTAGTGGTTTCAGCATCTCCTTACATGTTTTCTCTGCCTGATGCAGGCCAATCATCTGACCCTTCTGAAACAGATGAACTTCTCCACGACCACAGGACACGTCTTTCCACATGGTGCGTTAACAAGTGAGAAGCTACTCACTGCGTCAGTTCGGGTTAAATAACTTGTTGCTGGCTGAAACATAATCGCCCATGCAGTAATTATCCAATGGGAGGCTCTTGCCTATCTGCTTAGTTAAATCCAGGTGGTGACCTGTTTACTGGCCAGGCAGTGCATCATTGCTCGGGTCACTTACACTCTGCTTAAGATTTAACAAAAGATCTTTGATCATCCCTGGACAGACGTTGACCAGTGCAGCTTCTGTAGCAGTGCTGCACTGCAGTTGATCCGGTCACATGATTTTGGCTAAAGGCAGAATTATTTCACATTTTCATAGATTTTTTTAATTGTGGTCACTGTTTCTGGTCTGAGTAGAGGATGAAGACACCAAATGTGAAGATAAAGTTTATAATGATATCTTTAATGATCAATTATTACAGATTCTCACAAAATGCACTCGCAGGCTTAATTTATGTGCTTGTGTCTTCTACACATAAAACTGTGGAGTACAGATGCAGACACACAACCGTCCTGCGTTTGTCCCGGACACTATGGCGTGCACGGCGTGTGCTCGGTGGCCCTCTTTGTTCTTTACATATGACGTGGAACACTTGCACTGATGACTTTACCAGGTCTGGGTGGTGACGGTCAAGTGAACTGATAGCAGTGTGTAAAAGGTGATGATTGTGTTTTGGGACAAGAACTGATGGAGAATTATAGAGGACTGATTTACTCTTAAACAGCTTGTAAATAAGTTGGACTCAGGTTTCAGAAGCATGCGGACGTTCTGATTCTGATTGAGAGGGATTGTTAAGAATCTGCGTCGTGGTCCTCTCTGCTATGCTCTGTGATGCTGATGCTTTACGTTAAGTTTAGATTTAGTGAATGTGCCAGCAAGTGACGGGATATTTACCCCAGCTGAGTCAACTCTAGCTCTGATCCCCGTCGACAGCCTGGGAGCAGGATCAGAAAAGGATCATAAATAATAAGTAATATGGGCGTATAATGTTTTAATCACTTCTGTTGTTAAAACACTGAGTTTAAAAGGCTACGTCAGAGTAAATCCCCCACTGTCTTTGCTGGGTGTGATTTAGGTGTTAAGTGGTTCGTTGAAACTATATGAAAATGCTGCTTCACTGTTTTTTATAACCTTGGCTTTGGGTGGCTGTTGCCTTTATCTGATATACCCCCCCCATCATACTCGTTGCTGTCATTGGGGTGTCCTCTCATGTGATGTGATGTGATCAGTGTGGGTGCAGATCAGAGTCCCTGATTCTGATCTGAAGTCAGTGAGAGAAGCCTTTGATCACAGCCTTTCTCTTCTCCTCTCATCTCTTGTGGTCTGATCTGGAGTCAGTGAGCGCAGCCTTTGATCTCACTTTTTCTCCGTCTTTCTCCCTCTTCCTCTGCCATTTCCAGTCCTCGGGAAGAATACGGGCTGAACTGTGTTCTCCTCCCTCTTTTGGAAAACCAAAGAAAAGCGCATGTTGGTTTCAGGCGCAGTCCGTGGCCATGCTGGCGGTGACATCATCACCATGGCAACCCTGTGACGGACAGGCAGTCCAGATGGCCAGCCTCCGTACTCTCTCTCTCTTTCTATCTCGCTCGCTCCGCACATCTTTAGTGCCCTAAAGAGCTGCAAAGTGTGTGAACGCTGACGAGCCAGAAAGAAAAGAAAATACGTAGCTGACTGTCGTACCAGGGAAAACTGAGATGGGGACCAGAGAGGGAGAAGTGTAGGAGCTGTGTGTGGAGTTCATCATCGAATGTTGGGTTTCTTTACTCTGGGCTTTCAGGATTTTAATGCCCACTCTTATCTTAGTGTATAGCCTGCCTTTTAAACTGTATTCACAGCAGTGATGTAGATTTATGACCATTATATTTTCATTGTTACCTCAGCCAGTGACGATTATACTGGTGTGCCCCCAAATAAACACAGATAACATGACATAAATACAGTGCCAATCATGCAGATTACCTCACCTGCTGGTCAGTGAGTTGCAGTCTGAGTGAGGTTAGTCCAGTTTGTTGTCGAAGGAGCAGATCAGACTGAAATGAGTTAAAGCAGAAAAAGAGTGGCAAGAATTGCGGGACTGTTGGGCTTGGCAGTCAGCCATTAGTCTAGCAAGAAGACCAGCCGGCTTTCCTTGCGTACCCACTTCGGCACACAGCTGCTTCAGGCGATGCCACGGTTTTGGGCTACAAGCCGAGAAGTCCCACACCTCCTCAGCTAATACTGATAGCGTGAATGTAATGTTTCCAAATTCCAACAGAGTCTGTAGTTGTGGGTGGGGTGGGAGGGTGGGCTTAAGACCCTGTGTGCTGTTGCAGCAGGCAGGATATCATACCTGTACAAATACTGTCTGTGTCCATTTGAGGACGTTTCTCAGACCACGGTATCAGCTTTCAAACAAAACGGCTTGGGGTCTCTGGAAGATCGGTCGTGTCAAAGCTCTCGTCTCAGGCAAAACGACCTCCGACAAAAACGCGTGACTCTCACGATTTCATTATTTCTTATTAATTACAGTTTCATGGTCAAATGAAAGATGATGCACTACCGATAAAACTTTTACTGACCTGTGCTATCATTTTTATTTAACAATGACCAGAAGGAAAGTGTTGCCCCGTCTCCCCGAATTACATGTGAGCCTCTCTCCCCTCCCAGCCTGGTATAACTGCTCACTGCAGCTATTTTCCACAGGGTTCACCAGATAAGAGGACTCTGTTACTGACACAGGCCTCTTTATGTTTATTAACATTAAAGTTTTAATATTTGGTTTGGCTTCAAGAAAGATGTCATGATTTGTTATAAAGACAGACAGTCCTGTATCGGGTGAAGGTGAAGGTAGTCTTATGTGTGTGTTTTGGTTTGGGGTTTGGCTCCCAGGCCTGCCTCTAATATAAACATCTGATTATCTTTCCTCTCTGTCCGTCTTTCCCATTCCCACCCCCAGTTCTACTCGGGCCACCGTTCTCCTCACATCCCCTTCCGGCTGCTGCACCTGGTGTGGACACACGCACGCCACCTGGCAGGCTACGAGCAGCAGGATGCACACGAGTTCCTTATTGCTGCCCTGGACGTCCTGCACCGGCACTGCAAAGGTGACGGACACACACACACACACACACACACACACACACACACACACACACACACACACACACACACACACACACACACACACACACACACACACACACACGCGCGCGCGCTCTTTCTTCTCTGATCGCAGATTAAAGTGTGTAACCTGTCTCTCTCTTTCAGGTGACGACAATGGGAAGAAGGCCAACAATCCGAATCACTGTAACTGCATCATTGACCAAATCTTCACTGGCGGACTGCAGTCAGACGTGACTTGCCAAGTCTGCCAGTAAGGCCTGCTCTGACACACGTGGTCACCATCATATCAAAACCTTGAATCTCATCTATTTATTATTTTATTAATTACGCCATTTCAACATGTCTAAAACTACCCATGACACAATGGTCTTACATCAACATGCACGAAGATGTAGGCAGTATGACCGTGGTTGCCAGATGTCATGTTACATTCTTTGGGTTTTTTTGCCCTGAGGTCTATTTATTCTTTTAAGCTGAGAGCAAATAGAGTTCAGACGATTTCAGAGCCACTTCATTAACTTCACCGCCTTGTTTCTTTACTCATTGTCCATTTGATCAGCTCCATTTACCATATAGATGCACTCTAGCTCTGCAGTCACAGACTGAAGTCCACCTGTTTCTGTTCATCAAACCTCTTTTACCCTGTTCTTCAGTGGTCAGGACCCCCACAGGACCACCACAGGACAGGTGGATCATTCTCACTGATGCTGACACAGGTGAATCAGACACAGCAATACTGTATAAATATAAATGTATAAA
Source organism: Pygocentrus nattereri (assembly GCF_015220715.1). Lineage (NCBI taxonomy): Eukaryota > Metazoa > Chordata > Actinopteri > Characiformes > Serrasalmidae > Pygocentrus > Pygocentrus nattereri. The sequence continues at coordinate 690,090 of NC_051224.1, forward strand.
TTTGTATATTTATTCACTGCTGCATTGCTAGTGCACCAACCAAAAATATTCAGGCAACGGTGCCCTGTGGGCAGTGTCCTGTGCTCCTGTGCGAATCTTGGGCAGCAGCAGATGAGCTATTTTCACTGATTTTCTATCTACAAAGTGGACCAAAAAGGTAGGAGTGTCTTTTTAAAATGACCACTGAGTGGACACTCACTCTAGCAGCACTGCTCTGTCTGATCCAGCACAACACACTCATACACCACCACAATGTCAGCATCACTGCAGTGCTGAGAATGACCCACCACCCAAACAGTACCTGCTCTGTGAGGGTCCATGGGGGTCCTGACCACTGAAGAACAGGATAACAGAGTATCAGAGAAACAGATGGACTACAGTCTGTAACTGTAGAACTACAGAGTGGAACTGAACGGTCAGTGGAGCTGATAAAGTGGACAGTGAGCAGAGAAACGAGGAGGTGTACTTGGTGAAGTGCCTGGTCTGTGTATCCATCCTCCATGTAAAATCCTTTGTCTATGATCCGAATTCTTTTGTTTTTACCCTACAAAAGCCAGTTTGTGTGTCTCTTAAGCTTTGGCTGTTTTTGCTTCATGATGCTGGGCTGTAATGTTGTCGGTGTACAGAGGCAGGCAAGCTGTGAAATTATACACGCTCCCTGTAAGACAGAGGAAAGTGAAGTATCTGGCCTTCTTGCCTTTGAGGCTGTTGCCTCTAGCAGCCCTATCAGAAACCAGCAGCCGTGGCCTACCTGCAAAACACCCCCTCTTTCACTTCCACACACACTCTCTCACTCACACACACACACACACACACACACACTCGCTCACACTCTCGCTGTCGTACATTTTTGGATCTTACTCATAACCCTCTCTCATCTTTTCTTTGTGACTCACTCACTCGCCCCACTGCTTGTGCTGTGTCCTCCAGCACCCCCAGCTGAGTGTTCATTGAAATTGCACCATGACTCATCGCAGATTGTGATTGTCAAGAATAAAGAAAGTGCTTTTATGTTTTGTTTCATGATCAAGAGTGATTTTGACATTTTAATAGAATACTGAGACGGAGAAATAGACGTTTGTTTTTATTCTAAGCTGTATGAAGCCAAAAGGGCTGGAGATGTCATTTCAGTCTGTCATGCTTCTGCAGTATCTAGGCTAGATGTGTTGAGACTCGTGGAAGTGCAGGCGTTCATATAAGCACTAACAGTTTGCTCATCTCCGAACACGCACAACAAGGAGAAGGTTTGGATTCAGTTCAAACCTCATCGAGCAGCACTGACCGTATGAGACCTGAAGTTGGCTAAAAGCCATTCAGTCGCACCAATCGGAGACTTTTTTTGCTTTAAGTCCGTTTAACTCGCACCTTAAATCACCCGAGCCACTGTTTTCACTGGTGCAAGGAATGAAGCAGGAAACACTGCAAAGAGCCGAACAAAGCTTTGTTCTGAAAAACACGCCGTGCTGTATATTGCACTAAAGTCTACAGCAGAACCACTGAGCGCAGCGCAGCGGTGGCCTAAACATCATCCTTTATACGCAGAGGAGGCGCTGACTTACTATCATTTCTTTGAGAGACTTTAAAGATTAAAAATAAAAAATCACCAGACTTTACAGGAGATGCTAAAATGTTGTAATGTCCTAAAACTTTAATGCAAGTTAAAGAAGCCTTTTTTCTTATTTCAGTGGCGTTTCCACGACGATAGACCCATTCTGGGACATCAGCCTGGACCTGCCTGGCTCGTCCACACCATTCTGGCCCCTGAGCCCAGGGGGTGACAGCGGTGTGGTCAATGGCGAGGGTCACTTGACCGGATCTACCACGCTCACAGACTGCCTGCGCAGGTATGCCCAGATAATCCATCTCGCCCAGTTTGCCGTGGCTGCTGTTCTGAAACAAGTCTTCTAATCCTGGGGACACCACACTATGCCCGTTTTTGTGCTTTGTCTCATCTAGCACACCAGATTTAACTCATTAAGTACCTCTTCAAGTGGCTGGTCAGATGAGTAGAGTGGGGAAAATAGAAAAATGTGCAGAGCATTTTCTGGATCGTCAGGAGTTCACAGTGGATTTGGAAGAGAAGAGGATGGTGTAGAGCATGTAGTTTACTCTTTGGGTTGCACTGGCTTTGTCCTGAGATGCAGCATCATATACAGCACATAAGATAACAAGCCAAAAGCACAGTAAAGAAGCTGGCAGTGGTACAAACGGTAGATCTGTATTGATGGTATCAGCCTTGGGCCGCTATCAGCAGAAAATGCTGGACCAGATGTTGGACATTGGAATGAATTCAGTCCAGTCCAAGTTTAAAATGGCACACATTCCCATTGTGTGATGTGATGTTAACTTTGTAGTGCTATCTATTCACTGTATGTATTAAGTATTTACTGTTATATAATTAATAATAAGATCCTTATTTAACAATAAGTAATATCTTTATATTTCTCAAGCCGTTTGTTTCATACTTGCACCCCATACGGTCGTGTTTACGTCTCCGAGCATCAGCCGCTGCTGGAGTTCAGTAAGCTTTGCGGTCCTTCAGCTAAGAGTTGCAGTGGTTGAGCTGCCGATGTCTCGGCTTGATGAGAGCAACGGGCTGCGACGCTGTGCTGCTGATGCAGCCGACTGATGAGCGAAGCAGCCCAATATTCCCGCTCTCATTAACAACCTGGACTAACTGAGACTGTAACTGAGTGCACAGCTGAAAGGAACCTGGCTCAGCCACTCAGGTAACGGTTGAACTCTTTATACAGTGTAAAACTCGTTATACATTACATAATCTCGTTAACACGTGACGTACTCATGAAACTAATGCCTTAGGAAAAATCCCAGCTGCTATATCACCCGTTACCATTGCCTTCCTACAAAAAACTGACAACATTTCATATGAAATAATACTTTGCTCTGAGCATATTTTCTGCTGTCCATCATCCCACAGTGCTGCTTGGCGGTTTGGCCGTTTGAGTGCCACTCCTTAGCACACAGGAGTTAGTTTGCAGTTTATGCATCACCACCACTGATGGACACTGTGTTTGAAAGCTAGTATCAGTGCTGGTACGATTTAATATAAAATCACTTCAGAAACTATTAGTGAAGATGATGCATTGCTGCTATTTGCTAAACAACTTTTAATTATATGGATGTTTGGTCAGTTTTAAAAAGCTGTAAAAAAACACCACCGCCTGTTCTGGATGATACAGAAATTTGGAAAAGAAAGAGTGACCATGTGTCCTGCTCAGCTTTTGTGACGATTCTCTGTGGACTCCACTTACCCAGTGCTCAGGCAGGTGTGTCCGTTTCATTAAGATATTAAGTGTAATGGATTTACAGAGAAATCACGAACACATTCGCTGATGGATGATAGAAAGAAACTCTTGCACATGCAAGCGTAACATTTCGTTGAATTTGTGGCGTAGATGTGTCTCATTTTTCTTTCTCTCTGTTTTCTCAATTTCTTGTGTGCTGCAGATTCACTCGGCCTGAGCATCTAGGAAGCAGTGCCAAAATCAAATGTGGTGGTTGCCATAGCTACCAAGAGTCCACTAAACAACTGACGATGAAGAAGCTTCCCATAGTAGCATGTTTTCATCTGAAAGTAAGTTTATAATAACACAGCTCTGTTTTAAAGTGTGAAATCCCGTGTATCCGTGTTGTATGCTTTACAAACATGTTTGGAAATTATAATTGTGAGACTTGTGGAATTATGTTAGTTTTTACATGAATGCACGAGAATGCAAACTCTTTTTCTGTAACACGTCCAATGTGGCTTTTGTGAGTGATTCTAACGGACCATAGAAGAGAACACTGGACAAATTGTCCACAAAGAAGTGTCTGAAGATTCCAGGCTCCATCAGTCCACACTCGGAAGAAATTCAGCACCATCGCTCCTCTCGCTAGGCGTGGGCGTCCTGCACAGATCAGGGCTTGCCAAGTCGAAGTGATGAAGGCTGGCCAGGGTGACGGCTGAGGATCTGTGAGCATCTTACACTTGAGCGTCTCCTATAAGAAAAACACTGAGCGAGAGTGCTGTTCATAAGACGTTGACATGCAGAAATCCCTTGTTCTTCAGGAAAAGCCACGACGGCATTTTGCTAAAGATCACACACGTCTTCCACCGCACTCCTGGAACAATGTGTGAACGGATTCGGCAAATGTTGGTCAACGTGCGGTTATGTTGGGTGAAAACATCATAACACAAACCTCATCTCAGCTGTGAAGCAAGGTGGAGGGAGTATTACTTGAACAATGTGGGGCTGCTGTGGATGGTTTCTTGTCTTTGAAGCACTGTTGAGGTCTTTCAGCATGAATTCAAAATGGGAGTAAATCACCAACGCTTGTGAGAATTCCATGTGTTATGGAAAAGTTTGAGTTGTGATTTGAAGGCATACTAAAAATATACATGAAGTGGAATATGAATATGGATACATGAATGACCCAGATTTGTTAAAGAATGGGCCAAAATCCTCCTTAATGATTAGTCAGAGCTGATTTGCATTTACAGACTACGTCTTATTGAGGCTATTGCCTGTAAAAGTTTCACTAGCTGTCAATTCTGTAAGGTTAGTGTTCTTACTCTGAGAAGCTTTGCAGGTACTGGGCCACATTACATTTGATTCATCCACTGGTAGTATTTTTAAAAATGTGATTTCAGGAAAATGAACCACTTTCAAAGAATCTGTTAATTACTCCTGATTAACTCTTAAGAAATGAACATACTGGTTTGCCCTGGTTGGGAGGCATTGACTTTAAATCGAGCCTTTTCCATCATTTAGCATCAGTGTCCATAGTCTCGGCTCATGTAGTGCTACCCAATATAAACTGTTATTCATTAGCACACTTGAGCAGTCTTCACCAATTTGAGGTTATAAGGTTCTACAAAATGAGCAAACAAGTGTCTAGAAAACGGGTGCCCAAAGTCCTGCCCCAGGGCCAAGTGGACAGATTTTAACTGGCCTGTGGCTTCTGTTCTAGAGCAGATTATAAGAGCCTTGCCTGCAAGTATGTTGCGGTTCTTTCTTTCACCTGATGGTGGCAGCAGTGCTGCAATATTATGAGGTCGTTACAACACAATGAATGTAAACATAATTATGAGTATCAGCAGTGTTTACAGCCTAAAGTGCATAGTGAAAGTGTCATTGCAACAACAGGTTGTGATGTATTGCGCAGTGTGTGTTAACAGGAGAGGTGAGTGTGCCGTGGCTCAGGCAGCATGAGCTCAGTACCGTCTCTGCAGTAAGGAGAACTGCTGTAGAGCCGTAGATCAGTGGGTAAGAAAGATCTCACGCCTCTTTAACACAGCGCAGCTGGAACAGACGCCGCTGAATGAGCTTCTCCGTTCATCCAGTGCAGCATGCAGAGGGTGTGAGGTGTTGTCCAACATGCCTAGCAGCTTGTTGAGCGTCCTCTGTTCTGCTACAACCTCCAAAGACCCCAGCTTGACTCCTACAACAGAAAAAGTTCCTGATAAGCTTGTTAAATTTGTTCGGAGCACTGTTGTTAATGCTGCTGCCTCAGAACACAACAGCATAGAATAGAGCACTCGCTACAGCAGACTGGTAGAACGTCCGTAGGAGCTTGGTGTCCACACCAAAAGACCTCCGCCTCTTCAGGAAGAAGAGCCGGCTTTGGCCTCTCGTACACCGCAAAGGTTTTACAGCTCCGGTCCAGCTTGGTGTCCCAGTGCACATCCAGATACTTGTAGGTCCCCGTCACCTCCATGTCTACTCCATCAGTGGTGATTGGTGGAAGACAGGTTTGGACTTCCTGAAGTCCAGCACCATCTCCTTAGTCTTACTGATGTTTAGCTGCAGCTGGTTCAGCCTACGCCAGTCAAGAGTCCTTCACCGGCTTCCTGTATTCCTCCTCCTGTCCTTTTCTCATGCGCCCCACATTGTATCCCAAGAATTTTTGCAGATCTCGCAACTGGGTTGTACCTGAAGTCGGAGGTGTACAGGTTGAACAGGAATGGGGCTAACAGTCCCCTGGGGTCCCCAACACTGCACACAGCCCTGTGGTCACACATACTGAGGTCATCCAGTCAGATGGTCCCATTATCCATGAGATAATAGGTTCATCCACCTGCATCAGCCGTAGCTTCTCCCCTAACGGCACAGGCTGTATTGTGTTGAATGCACTGGAGACATCAGCTAAACTTAATCTGCTCCTCTTCTTTAATAAAGTGATACTGAAAGCGGTGATAAGAAATTCAGTAGAGCGCAGAAGGCATCAGTGCGTCTCGCTGACCGGTATGAACAAGCTTGCGCTGTAACCCCTCTAGCAGCAAGTGTTGGATGGATTGCCAGCAGAATGCGGCGGTCGATGAATTGCGCTGTAAAAAAAATCTTAATATTTAGAATTCTTGGTGAATAATATTTCACAAGTAGCTCAGGTATTCTGACGCGGTCCAGTCTACCCGTCGTTCTAATTCTCAATACTTAATCACTTCCCAGCTGCATGCTTGGTTAATAGCATAGCTGTTTAATTGAATTTATGGCAGTGCAGTCTGTGGAATGTTGAATGCAAATGGTTGTGGAAGATTGGCCATTTACATATTTGCAATTAACAGTGTAATTGACCTATTTTTGCCATTTCTGCGGCTTTTACTTACAATCCTAAAACAGATAAATTGTCTGGTTCGCTGTCTTGCTTTCTAGCTGTCTTTACATTAAAATAAAAAATAAAAATAACAAATAATATGCCGCACAAATGTGTGCACTGACAGACTCACACAAACAGATTGATTGATTGATTGATTGATTGATTGATTGATTGATTGATTGATTGATTGATTGATTGATTGATTGATTGATTGATTGATTTATTTTTGAGCATGGAAATTAGAAATTGAAAAACGTGGACGCGTATACACACATACACATTGCTGCAAACAGTAGAATTGTGTGTGGGTGTATATGTGTATATGCATATGTATAGATATGTGAATATGTATGTATATCTGTATGATTGTTTTTTTTCCCTCCCCCTTTTTATTTATTTATTTATTTATTTATTTTTATTTAGTTGTCTGTTTATTTACTTATTTTATGTTTTTTTTCTTTTTCTTTTTTGTTTCTTTGATTTTTATTTATTTTATTTATTTAATTACCATTATTATGATTGATTATATTATTATTTTTTATTTTATTTTTTTTTAATTAATTTATTTATTTTATTATTTTTTTCCATCCCTTCTTCTCTTTCTTTCCTGTCCTATTTTTTATTGCCTGTCAGGCCTGGCCAAACAAATACAATACAAACTTTAACCAGAATAGGCTTTAGTAACCTATAGAGCTTTTCTTGTGAAAACAAATGTTTGGTACATCAGTGCATTCGGTTTACCATTCCGATTGCAGAAATGGCCAAACATGACAGGTTAAAAAAAAAAAAGAAACTTTTATTCTGCAAGTAAACA